>NC_061103.1:36396367-36421367 GCF_015104395.2 Macrobrachium nipponense
CCAGCCACCTATAGCCAATTTCGATGTCCCAAAAAAGCTGGTTTTTTCATCTCTTACCCTGGATGGTTGGTGTTTTTAGTTCTCTCTCTCTTGGTTCTTTTGCCTTGTTTTAAAATCTTTAACTTTTAACTTTTGCGGTATTTTAATGATGTAATATTTTTAGTATTTATTGTGCGTTCCTTTTATAATGTAATTGTTTTTATTTCCACAGACTGATGATGCACCGTGTTTTTTGTGTGCGAAACGTTTCTTAAGTAAACTATGATGTCTACTAAGATGTATCACGAAACCCTCTGAAATACTGTGATATTGCTGACTGGAGATTCTATATATATATCTATATATATATATATACTGATATATATATATATATATATATTATATATAATCTATATAATATATATATATATATATATACTATATACACATATATGTATGGGATCTTCCAGCATTCAACTTACTCCAAATACAAAAGGTCTATGTTACTAAAATGACAAAGCCTTGCTATAATAAGAGAATAAAAGTAAACACGAAGAAAGGACGAAGAAATGAAGGTCTTAGGAACGCAATTACACACTTCAAGACAACAAATGCAATTACCAGGGTTGTATCTAATCCCGTGTTTTGCATTTACAAGCAATTGTATCCTGTGCTAAAACAGGGAATCTTGTTAATAATGCAGTCATGCACAGCAGTCATAAATATCATGTGACCAGTTGGTTATGATCCTTCTCTCTCTCTCTCTCTCTCTCTCTCTCTCTCTCTCTCTCTCTCTCTCTGTCAGTCTTGCTATCTGTCTATCCATCTATCTTGGACACCCCTTTGTCTAGGATTTGCAATCTCTCTCTCTCTCTCTCTCTCTCTCTCTCTCTCTCAGTCTTGCTTTTTGTCCATTTATTCTGGACAACCTTTGTCTAGCATTAAAATTTATATATCTCTCACTCTCTCCCTCTTTCTTTCTCAGTTTTGCTATTTCTCCATTTAATTTGGACTACCTTTGCCTAGCATTAAAATTTATCTCTCTCTCTCTCTCTCTCTCTCTCTCTCTCTCTCTCCTTTCACTCGAAGATCATTATCCTAACCAAATCTAATGACACAATGAATAATTACCACCTGTCTGCTAATTACTGCTCGCTAAAGTACACCAATTTAATTAGCGTTGCAAAAGGTTTGGCGACATAAAATATAAATTTTGATTTTTCACCAGGAGGCCGACGGCACCGGGAGATTGAATGCCCTCTTCCGAAAGAAATAAACAGACGGCCATTTACTGGTCTCGAGTTCGATAATGGAATGTGTTTTATTTGTGCAGAATTGATTTAAAAAACACTACATTTTTAGCAAGTTTTTAAAAGGAAAGTACTATATCTACCTCTGTATCTACCATATATGTGAGTGTAAATATATACATATGTATTATATATAAATTGTATTAACTTTATTGTATATATATATATATATATATATATATATATATATATATATATATATACATATATATATATATATATATATATATACATGAATATACATATAAAGAGAGAGAGAGAGAGAGAGAGAGAGAGAGAGATAACGCATCCAAGAACATTAAACTTTCAAAAAAAAGAAAAAAAAAGAAAACTAAAGAGAGCAAGAAATAATGAGAAAACACTGATATTCCTTACGAAGTCTGTACCATGACCTTAGGTTACATTTCCTTTGACTATCGATGCGGCCTAATTGCACCAAAGAAATGGTATATTCTCGACCATCCCCGAGGTGCGATCAAGCTGAGGAGGTCATATCTGGGTTGGACATGAAAGTGTTTTTTTTTTTTCTTCTAAGATACGTGGAGCGAATTGCAGCGGAAATACGCTTTATCGATTCGGGTTGCGTTCTGTGACGAGTCCAACCTGCTTGGCCTCAATCATATTCAATAAGACACTTTTCCCGCACTCGGGGAGTAAGCCTACAAACTAATTTGTTGCTGTTGTTGGTGTTGCTTGGGGGGGTGGGGGTAGGAAAGCCTAAAATGGTCGCGCTGAGTGAAAGATACAGGAATTTAAGGATAGGATAGTCATGATTTATTTATTAGAATGAAAATGTCAAAAATAAATAATGTGCATGTTTAACACTGAAAAATCATTTCTAATAGAATATAGCGTATTCATTCTAATTTTCGTGGTGAAACAAAGCTCCATTTGACCGTAGATTTATCATGCGCCCCAAGTAAGATGGAAGTCGGATCAAGCCTTGTTCTTTAGGGTCTTAGACACTTAACAAACGTAAAACTGATTTTATTAGGTATTTCAAAACTTGTTCTGGTCACGTTCAGGCATCAAGACGATAGGTTCAAATTAAGATTAAAAGAAAAAAAAATATTAAAGAACAAGGCGTGATCCGACCTGCAGCTTGCTCGGGCCGCGTGCAAGATTTTCTTTGACGCAGAAGTTGCCAACATTATGTTCCTAACTTAACGTGAAGAGATCTTCGTACTTAATACTCATACTTGTACTACTCATGCTAACAAGGATCACATAAAAAGGACACAAATTAAACACGTTCTTATAGTCTCAGTTATAAGTGGAAACACACAATGATTGAAATGAAATGTAGCCTCTAAATTCAGTACATCTAATAAATTAAAACGTGCTAAAATCTATGGCCAAATAACCGTTATTTAAAAAAAATATATAAAAAAAACTTTTTGTACTGTTTTACATGCACATTATTAATTTTTTACATTTTTATTCCAATAAATAAATCATAAATATCCTATCCTAAAACTCCTGTATCTTTAACTCAATGCGTTACACTTTTTTAGACCACTTTAGTCTTTCCTAACCCACCCCACGCAACAACAACTACAACAACAAATTAGTTTGTAGGCTTACTCACCGAGTAAGCGAAAATAGAGAATATTTAGAGGCAGATACGTGAACAGGGAACTGTAGAAATTCACCAGAAAGGGACAGAATGTCAAGCTGACACTTCTCTGCCAAGTCTATGATTTTTACAGTTCAAAAAATACTAACACGTGAATTTTCATAATTTTCAAATAACATAAAAGGAGCAAGCAGAGTTATAAGTTGTGTAAATGTCCCCCCCCAAAAAATTTGGTATTTTTTAAAATGTTTTCCTTATCTCGTTTGATAACAAAAAGGGAAAATAAAATAAAAACGGAGTGAAAAATCAGGAACGCTGTTAATGGAGCACTGGTTATATATATATATATATATATATATATATATATATATATATTATATATATATACATATATATATATATATATATATATAATATATATATTTATATATAATATATTTATATTTATATATATATCATACATACATACAATATATATATATATATATATATAATATATATATATGTAACGTATATACATATATATATATATTATTATATATATAATACATACATACATAATATATATATATATAGATATATATATATATATATGATAATATGTATACGTAATAGATTTCATATATATGTGTGTGTATATATATTATAAATGTCATTATTATATATGTGTGTATATATCCTAAATGTAATTATATATATTGTTTGTATATATATGTATATATATCATGTGTATATATATTATATATATATATATATATATATATATATATTATATATATATATATACTATATATATATTTATTATATATACCAGATGCAGTAAAACTTATTCCACTGAAGCAATCAACAAGCAGATCCCAGACAAATCATCGCCACCCCTAGAAGCAGAAGAATGACTTCGTAGTTTTCATTCAGATTACAAAGTCGCGTCTCAGCGTTACTAGAATAACGATGAAGTCCCGTGGAAGTAGTGCTAACCCAATGGAGTAGTAGAAAGGAAGATGAACAACTGCTCAAGGTTGATCAGGCTACTGTAGCCCACCTTTTGCGAGAGAGAGAGAGAGAGAGAGAGAGAGAGAGAGAGAGAGAGAGAGAGAGAAAGCATTAACTCCCACGTGAGTAGGTACCTTTCAACAATAACCTACCTGCATGTGAGACACACCAGAGATTAATGGCCTCCGAATCCTGGACAGGAATTCTCTCTCTCTCTCTCTCTCTCTCTCTCTCTCTCTCTTTTGCAAGTAGTTAGAAGGTTATCTTGACCGCAAATTCTTTAAACGTCGAAACTGTACAATCTTAGACTTCTTATCACGAGTATAATGTTTAAGAATAATTTACTCCATGCGTAGCCGACAGTGCGTTAATCTTGTCGTTACGTAATTACTCACTAAAGCCTAAGTACAGACAAAATACTAAGAGAGTGCGCAAAAAAGGCTGAGAGAATGCGTACGAAAATGAACGAAATACTGAGAGACCGCGTACGAAAATAAACGAAGTACTGAGATAATGCGTACGAAAATAAACGAAATACTCAGAGAATACGAAAACAAACAAAATACTGAGAGAATGCGGTACGAAAATAAACGAAATACTGAGAGAATGCGTACGAAAATAAACAGGATAGTTCTTAGATAATGCGCAAGAAAAATAAACAAAATAATGAAAGAATGCGCACGAAAATAAACATAAAAATTAGAAAACGCATGCGAAAAGAAACAGGATACTAAGAGAATGCGTAAGGAAAACAAACAAATTAATGAGAGAATGCATGAGAAGATAAACAAAATAATGAGAGAATGCGTGCGAAAATAAACAAAGTAATGAGAGAATGCGGTCGAAAATAAACAAAATAATGAGAGAATGCGTACGAACATAAACAAATAATGAGAGAATGCGTACGAAGATACACAAAATAATGAGAGAATGCGTACGAAAATAAACAAAATAACGAGAGAATGCGTACGAAAATAACATATTTTGTCCTAAAGAGTACGAGAGATTTCAACGCTGATAAAAGCAGGAATCTTTCAGAGAGAGAGAGAGAGAGAGAGAGAGAGAGAGAGAGAGAGAGAGAGAGAGAGAGAGAGAGAGGTTATGAAAATTTGAGAGAGAGAGAATGAGATAAAAAACATTTTGAAGTAAAAAAAATAGAGAGAAAGAGAGGGATGAAGAGAGAAAACGATCTTGTGAATTTTTGAAAATTTGAGAGAATGTGAGAAAAAAACAACCCGAAGTAAAAAAAAAACTGAGAGAGAGAGAGAGAGAGAGAGAGAGAGAGAGAGAGAGAGAGAGAGAGTGAGAGAGAGAGAGAGGGTATAAAACGACCTTGAGGATGTGTATATATCCGAAAGGAAAAGTTGAGAATTGAAAAAACCCCTCACGTACGTGGTTTCAAAAGCACATCGGGCCGCTCACATCTTTTAATGCGACAATCACCTGCATTGCCAAAAATGCCTCAGGAACAGTGAAAGCATAATAGAGCGTCAGGTCAGTCTGGAAGGGTGACGAAAACACCAAATGCTAGACGAAGGCAGTTTGCATGCAAGGCGACTACTTTGAAATATATATAGGAGTCAGGTACAACGTCTTAAACTGGTAGGAATTGTCTGGTATTGTAAACTGCTCGAAGACTATTTTCTGGAATAGTAGTTTTTTTTTCTTTTTTGTTTGGGGGGGGGGGGGGGGTTCGGGTGGGGCGGGGTGGAAATTGAATTACCATTAACTTTGGCCGATTTAAAAATTAGTATATATATTACATCAATAATCATTAAGCTATGGTAGATTCACATCAACCGTGCATCTGATTCTAGGCCTTTCCCTCTCGACGCTCCTGATTGGCTGCTTATCAACAGCCAATCAGGAGCGTCGCAAGGGACTGGCCTAGACATCAGATGCACGGTTGATGTGGATCTACTATAGCTCATAAATCAGCCAAGCATTTTGTTTTAATATTTTCAAAGACGAAAATCGAAAACAATGAGATGGAATAATACAAAGACCTCATATATACAATATTCACCTTTACATAGTACTGATCAGCTATAAAATTCATTTGACGTTTCAAATTTTTTTAAAATCTATAAATGTGGCATTTGAATTCAGTCCATAATTATTAATGAAAATTTTATATCATACATGGTATTGTAATTGGTACTGGTGAGGAAAACACTCAATAATTAAGAAAAATAGTATTTGTAAGGTAAACTTTTTTTTTTTTTTTTTTTTTATGCACTATGAGCTTCGTTTTCTCTGTCGTATCGAATTCTAGTAGGGAATGGATTAATAAATAACCATAAAAAAGTATCAATCGACATCAGCAAAATGAATGAATGGACGGCAGAATGAATGGGTGTGTAAACAAATAATACGATGACGTCAGCAAAAAATCACTTACGCCATCATCATCTTCGCTTCCATTTAAAAAAAAACGAAGAAGAAAAGATGGAGAAATGACCTTCCCTTCTCTTCCAAGTTTTTGCAATTCTGTCCCTCGGGGATAATGTCTAATGGCCGGAGACTATTTCAATCTGTCCAAACAGCCTCTTTGATAAGCAGGAACTCTTAGAATTGCTTTTTTTAATATTTCTTCCATCGCTCCCGCTCGTAAAGTCGTAATTACTCGGCACTTATAGGTGGTTAATTGTAGTGGCAGAGGTGGTAGTGATAGCCGTAGTGCGCACAAAATACGGAAAATGCTTTGCAAAAATACGCCAAAGTCACTACAGGGTCAGGAAGTTAAATGCTGATAGACGCTTGGGAATAATTGTACTAAAAAGTTAAAAAGTAAGTAGCAAACTTGAAAAATTTCAGGAAACCTAAGAATTATTGACATTCTTGAATGTAATGTTAAACAAACATTAATTCTTTTTTATCAGGAATCAGATATTTATTGAGCATAATTATTAGCCTAGGGTTAAATTCCTGAAAATTCACCTGGATTTTCCTTAAAAAAAAAAAGGTCACTGAAACTAAAGAAACAACACGAAAAATGTCATGTATGAAATCACTATTGTTTGTCCGTGCTCTAATAACCACAGCAAAAACAAGGTTGCGAAAGTATAGAGGAAAAGTAAATATTGCAAAATTTGTAAGATAAAACGAAAATAAAACGTATGGAACGAAGATATGAAAACTTTGAACGTAAAAAGAAACGTAATGTAATACAGCACATCTCTTATTTAAGTCATCTACAAGAGGCTGTAAGACAAGTAATGAAATTTAGTACATTTTTCATTTAATTAGACTACAAGAGGCTGTAAGAAAAGTAATGTAATACGGTACATTTAATTCAACTATAAGAGGCTTCCAGGAGAATAATGTACATTAGTACATCTTTCATTTAATCAAACTGCAAGAGGCTGTAAGAAAAGTAATGTAATATAGTATATCTTTCACTTAATTCGACTACAAGAGGCTGTAAGAAAAGTAATGTAATATAGTACATATTTCACTTAATTAAAGTACAAGAGGTTGAAAACATTTTAGTATAGGGCTTTGGCATTTTGCTATCTATAAGATGTGTTCAAACGTCTCTTGAAACGTTAGATTAGGAACGTGACAGAGATGAACCCTGTTTCACGTGTAGTTGCAAAAAAAAAAAAAAAAAAAAAAAAAAAGCTTAATTATATAACAAATGCCAAAGAATAACCAGTCTGATTTCCTGATGCACAAAAATAAATGAATTAAAAGCAAGATTAGCCCCAAGAAATTATATGAAATAACAAAGATATGATTTAAACAATACCACCAAAGCACGAAAGCACATGAATGAATTGTATGGTTTCCAAGCAACTCTCTCATTAATAAATGAAGGATACACATGATTAAACTTAATAGGCCAGACAAGGTCACTCTTGGTTTAAAAAAATCAAACGGGAACTAAAAAATTAGTATTTAATAGTTTTTGAACATTGTTTTACTTAACTGACAATATTATATTATATTAAAATTTATATATATATATAAATATATATATATATATATATATATATATAGAATATATATATATAGATATATATCGGGAGTACATATATAATATAAATATTTGAAAACAAATCCTGATAATCAGTTCAGTGCGAGCTTCTGTACAACCATTCTAAAATAATAATAATAATAATAATACTAATATAATAATAATAATACTAATAATTATAATAATAATAATAATAGATCAGAAACCAGGAAACATATGACAATACACAAAGCACTACACCCAAGAGCAAATACGGACAGACTATACATAACACGAAATGAAGGAGGGAGAGGACTACTATGTATAGAGGACCACGTCAACATCGAGAACAGAGCACTGGGGCAATATCTGAAAACCAGTGAAGACGAGTGGCTAAAGAGTGCATGGGAAGAAGGACTAATAAAGAAGACGAAGACCCAGAAATATACAGAGACAGGAGAATGACAAACAGAACAGAGGACTGGCACAACAAACCAATGCACGGACAATACATGAGACAGACTAAAGAACTAGCCAGCGATGACACATGCCAATGGCTACAGAGGGGAGAGCTAAAGAAGGAAACTGAAGGAATGATAACAGCGGCACAAGATCAGGCCCTAAGAACCAGATATGTTCAAAATACGATAGACGGAAATAACATCACTCCCATATGTAGGAAGTGCAATACGAAAAATGAAACCATATACCACATAGCAAGCGAATGCCCGGCACTTGCACAGAACCAGTACAAAAAGAGGCATGATTCAGTGGCAAAAGCCCTCCACTGGAGCCTGTGCAAGAAACATCAGCTACCTTGCAGTAATAAGTGGTACGAGCACCAACCTAAGGGAGTGATAGAAAACGATCAGGCAAAGATCCTTTTGGACTATGGTATCAGAACGGATAGGGTGATACGTGCAAATAGACCAGACGTGACGTTGATCGACAAAGTCAAGAAGAAAGTATCACTCATTGATGTCGCAATACCATGGGACACCAGAGTTGAAGAGAAAGAGAGGGAAAAAATGGATAAGTATCAAGATCTGAAGATAGAAATAAGAAGGATATGGGATATGACAGTGGAAATTGTACCCATAATCATAGGAGCACTAGGCACAATCCCAAGATCCCTGAAAAGGAATCTAGAAAAACTAGAGGCTGAAGTAGCTCCAGGACTCATGCAGAAGAGTGTGATCCTAGAAACGGCGCACATAGTAAGAAAAGTGATGGACTCCTAAGGAGGCAGGATGCAACCCGGAACCCCACACTATAAATACCACCCAGTCGAATTGGAGGACTGTGATTGAGCAAAAAAAAAAAAAAAATATATATATATGTATGTAATATTAATAATAATAATAATAATAAGTGCAGTGTTACTGTGTGTGTGAAGATTTAACAGAGTTTGGTAAAGCTATTTTAATAATAATAATAATAATAATAATAATAATAATAATAATAATAATAATAATAAGTGCAGTGTAACTGTGTGTGTGTGTGTGTGTGTGTGTGTTGTGTGTGAATATTTAACAGACTTTCCCCCAACCAATAACACCACGTACAAAACCAGAAGAATTATGACCCGTCAGAAAACAGCCTGTGGGAAAAAAAAAAATCATTCATGAACGCATCCTTCAAGCAACTGAACTTGACCGAGACCTGACTTTCCTCTTCTTCGTTGTAGGAAAACCTTGACAAATTCTTCGTTTGGGGAGGTGATATAACCAAAGAACCGTGTAGTTATTTTCATACAAGTCTTTACGCTGGTCCCAGGATTTTATTCCTGTAAGCATTAGGCGAACAGAGCCTCCATTAAAAAATTTTCCTCCTAGGAAATCCAGTCTTGGCCAAGTTCAATGCCATCTTCAGCCTGTTCAGAAAGCGATTTTTTCCAGAGGCCTGTTCTGTTCTTGCGAGTCATACCGGACTGGTCTGAGCGTGATCTTGTAAGGAGAGAGAGAGAGAGAGAGAGAGAGAGCGAGAGAGAGAGAGAGAGAGAGAGAGAGAGGTGATTTTATATTACCACTGGAAATACTTCTAATATTCTAAAAATGTCAGTAGTGCACTTAAGGACAGAGAGAGAGAGAGAGAGAGAGAGAGAGAGAGAGAGAGAGAGAGAGAGAGAGAGAGAGGTGATTATACATTACCACTGGAAAAACTTCTGATATTTCTAAAAATGTCAGTAGTGCACTTCAGGAGAGAGAGAGAGAGAGAGAGAGAGAGAGAGTTTGAGGTGTCGTTATAGTAATACCACTGGAAATATACTTCTCAAAATGTCTGTAGTGCATTTAAGGAGAGAGAGAGAGAGAGAGAGAGAGAGAGAGAGAGAGAGAGAGAGAGAGAGAGAGAGAGAGAGAGTTTGAAGTGTGGTTATATATTACCACTGGTAATACTTCTGAAAATGCCAGTAGTGAAGTACTTAAGGACAGAGAGAGAGAGAGAGAGGAGAGAGAGAGAGACCTGGAGTATTATTCAACGGCAATTACATACTGAATAAACAGTTTTTGAAATATACTTGGAACAAATGATGCAGCGTCGAAATTTGAAGATAAGGACAAAAGACGATCGACTGTAAACACCAAATACAAACGAGAGAGAGAGAGAGAGAGAGAGAGAGAGAGAGAGAGAGAGAGAGAGAGAGAGAGAGAGAGCTCTATTGTCAGTCGGTAGCTCAGAACGCTAATCTTTCGAAACTCCTTTCCATCCGAGATCTTTAAATCATGATTTGAACAGACAGACCCTCAAAAGATATGCTAATGTGAAGTGCCGGGAATAAGCCTCTGCTTATTTATCATTCTGTAGCCGCCCGACACAGACAGACAAAGAGACAGACTTCTTCCCCGGCTCTAATAAAGACGCGGGCTTCTTAATTAAAGGTGAGAGTAGCTACAGGTGCGGAAGAATGCTTCTTAAAAAAGGGGCAAAGCAGCCCGTAGGCCTAAGATTAGCGTGGCACTGGGGGTAAATAGTCGACGAAAATATTTGGTGATGGTTTAAGAATAGAATGAAATAGATTATATTGTCGAAAGCATACCTAGATTTTAAACACAAAGCGCTAAAGCAGAACACTGAAGAACAAAAGCATCCAGCTCCGTTCTGCGATGTTCTAAAGCTAGACTCTTACAAGCGACTGGTGGGAAATAGCCGGCAGAAAGAGGGCTAACTCTTACCCACTGAATAGAATGAAATAGATTATATCGACGAAAACAAACCTAGATTTCAAACGCAAAGCGCTAAAACAAAACACTGAAGAACAAAAGCATTGAGCTCTAGAGCTAGACTCATAAAACCGACTGGTGGGAGAGAGATAGCCGGCAGAAAGCGGGCTAACTCATACCCATCGCGCGTCAGAGTCAAGGTTGTTTCTCTCTCTCTCTCTCTCTCTCTCTCTCTCTCTCTCTCTCTCTCTCTCTGTCCATTCTTCCTTCCCTTTTGAAGTCTGAAGTCCGCCGGAGTGAAAGTTATTCACCTACAGTCGTCTTTGTGAAGCCTCTTCACTCTCGATCATGACTCATTTTCTTCACTGTTCTTTTTGATAAAATGGTATGGGCGGTGTATATACATACAGTACACGTGCCAACGTATACACAAACACATGCATGAAAGGTGCAAATATACATATGCGTACTTTTTGGGGGCCAAATTTAGGAACACTTTAGACCTATCACCACCAAGGTCTTGATCACCACTACGCAAAAGTACCAGGATATTCGCGCCATAATAATAGGTCTATCATCACTAGTAATTCCTTTAATTCCTAACCGCAGGATTTGGTGTCCTCCTACAGGAAGTGGGGCATAGCCCATTTCTGGGTACATACCCCTTCCTTCCTTTCCCCTCCCCCCCCCAAATATAGGTCCATGACCCTTTGCTAAAAGATCTTTTGGCACTTTCTAGACCAACGGGGCGCGGAGGTGTTGCCCACAGACACTAATAGTTCTTCTTCATCTGATCTGACGTAATACCACTGATACAGCTGTAAGTAGGAACTTCGAGATTATACTTTAGGTTTGTCTGTCTGTTTGGTTAAAAAATAGACAAAATGGCGTAAATAAACAAACGGAAAATCAAATAGAGATACATAGAATTAAGATAAGACGATGGAGCATTTTATTCAACGGAGTAAACACGTGAGTATTCGAGCGAGCCGCGGGAGAATGTGGCTGTGTGATCTCTCTCTCTCTCTCTCTCTCTCTCTCTCTCTCGTCACCTAGGGTACTAAGTTTATTTAGTATATAGTAGTGAACACCTTAGGGCTTAGGTCATTTTAATCTGCTCTTGCGTGACGTCACTTTTGGGAAATTGCACTGGACCGCAGGATTTGCTTTGTTCTACAGCACTGATATCCTTTCTATTTCTCGGTTGAAAAAGGATCAGCTTTTATTCTTTGTAGTCCTAACTTATCGTTCGTCTTAAAGGATGGTTGATTTTGCAAGTAAACTAACAGGTATAGGATTATGCTTTTTTTTTTTTTATAGGTATAAAAGGCCTGATTCTTGCATGTTATTCACTGAATGGCATCTTTGGCCGTTAAACAGCTGATTTTTAAATTGCATCCTGCATTTTCTTGATTCTTGGTTTAAACGAGAGAATGTAGCATTTATCAGAGGGAAATTTGACAAATTGTAGACAAACTGGACTAGCTTTAACTGCTATGTTGCTGGAAATCATTTAATACACAAATCATGGGAGATTCGTCAGCGCCATCTATTGAACAAACCTGTCATCTAAGAAGCAAGCTTAGTCTAGCCCGTAACGGAATCAATCAAAGATATCCAATAGTTTATTTCTAACCACGAAAGACTCATAGACCGATGGGTTATATTTCCCCAAGTCTGACACTTTCTGTAGAACGTTGTTGTTGGAGATTAAGATGGCCCCTTATGCCAGCACAGGCTCTTGCTCAGGGAGTAGCCCGTGGCACAGTGGAGAACGAAGAAAACGTGAAAAATAAACAAAGAGGAAGTAAATTGAGCCACGTTTAGCCTAGCCCATTCGGAGGCACTAACCAGACCCTCACCAGTAGTAGACAACCTGGTTAAGCGAGATTTTGTCAATGGAGGCATCAACTGCGCTTGACTGGATCAGCCTAAAAAAAGAAGGGTGATTTGAAGGTCACTAATTAGACAGGTAGACAGGTAGGAGCGGAGAGTTTTCTATTGAGGTTTTCAATGGAAGGTTTGTTTCTGTTGTCAGTTATTAAAGGAAATAAATCGGTCGATAAGGGACATAGGTCTAAGACGTGTAGTGAGGGCACAATACATTTATTTTAATTAATTCTGTTAGAGGAGATAAGCGAGGAGAATTGGGGTTTAACCAAGAACAGGGATTTATCTAGGGCAGGGATTAACCTAGGATTAGGATCAGGGATAAACCAAGAGCAGGGATTAGCCAAGTGTGGATTAACCTTGAGTAGGGATTAATTAAAAGCAAGGACTAACCAAGAACAGGGATCATCGGGAGTGTGGATTAACGAAGACCAGGGATTAACCAAGCACTGGGATTACGCAAGAGCAAGGATTAACCAAGAACAGAGATAATCGGGAGTGTGGATTAGCGAAGACTAGGGATTAACCAAGAACTGGGATTACGCAAGAGCAAAGATTAACCAAGAACAGGGATTAAGCAAGAGTAGGGATTAATCAAGAGAAAAGATTAACCATGAGCAAAGACCAGGATTAACCAAGACCAGGGATTAACCCAGAGCAAGGATTAACCCAGAAAAGGGATCGTCGGGAGTATGGATTAACGAAGACCAGGGATTAACCAAGAATTAACCATGAACAGGGATTAACCAAGAATTGACCAAGAACAGGGATTAACCAAGAATTAACCAAGAACAAAGATTTATCAAGAACTAGGACTAATCAGGAGTATGGATTAATGAAGACAAGGATTAACCAAGACCAGGCATGAACCAAGAGCAGAGATTAACTCCCTACAAACCGAGCCATCTCTTCATAAGAACGAAGGATTTATTTATCGAGGATTCCAGTTCCTACTTTTAGCACCAGGGACATCGATAAAAACAAAAATGGACAGGTCATGTTCCTTCCGCGTCCTTCTGACACTGTCTTAAAAATAGGAGCTACGTCTCTTGGCCGCAGGAGAAAGGAACGGCGTCGCCAGCAGCAGCAGCAGCAGAGAGAAGGGAACATCAGCAGATAACTTTTTAGATAACTCTTCAGTTGTTTGTGTCACCTACTAGACGCCATCTTTGTTCAGCCATTGTTCTTTTACTTTCTATGTAGATAACTGGGCATGAGTGGATTCCCCGCATATGGACAGTTAAGAGAGAGAGAGAGAGAGAGAGAGAGAGAGAGAGAGAGAGAGAGAGAGAGAGAGAGAGAGAGAGAGAGAGAGAGAGAGAGAAACTGTCTGAAAGGGAAACTGACGAGGTAACGGAAGGAAGAGATAAAGTCACAGGGTAGCAAGAACTCGGCACGCTCATGCTTCAAGGCGAATCAGGAATCAGAGAGAGAGAGAGAGAGAGAGAGAGAGAGAGAGAGCCTCACGCAGTTACGTAATCCCAGGCATGAAATCGCCCCATACAAAGGATGGAGTTTGACGAGACGCAGTTGAAAGGAGTTGCAAAAAATGCAAATTCTCTAGGATGCGAAACGCCACCCACTACCCAGTCCCAGACTTCGAGACGAGGCAAGAATTGGAATAAGGCGCCTGAAGACGAATCGGACGAAATTTTTAGTCAATAAGTTTGAGAGAATCTTACGATTTATGACGAAGTTGAAGAGTTATTCTGATGATTTCAGGCTGAAATTAGAGATTAGCTCAAGATGGTCTGCAGTGAACGGTACTGATAAACATTGGCCGTTTAGAAGACAACTCTTTCAAATATTTTTCTCTCAGATCTGCCAGTTTCCATGTGAATAATTCTGATGATTTCAGATTGAAATCGCTTATTAATTTCTGGCGATCTGCAGCGAACGGTACCGATAAACATTAGACATCTACAAGACAACACGTTTGAATATTTTTCTTTGAGATCTGCGCAATAAAATAACAGTAAACACCCACGAATCTGCGCATAACAGAAATAAAAACTAGTCCTTAGCGCCGAACATAACAGCGCAGTGACTCATAGTACAAGCAACTTTAAAACAAGGGCCACACCACCCTTATCCGAAAATAAATTCATATACCGATAAGGCTGGGAGCGGGGCGTCTCGCCGGTAAGGTCGATAATTGAAGGCTATAAGCTCTGATGATCAGCCTTTGCGACGCACGAGCCAGTTCACAAAATCCGGGAAGCTGACCTCGTGTGACTTTTGCTTTTAAGGCGTTTTGGGGGGGAAGGTCGCTGCCGTGGTGCAAGGAAGTGAGAGAGAGAATGTGTGTGTGTGTGTGTGTGTGTGTGTGTGTGAAAAAGAGGTAAGTAACGGAGCTCTGCGTGATTTTGAAATGAGGCAGTAAAATGATTCTCCAGAAAAAAAAAAAAAATCTAATATAATGAGCGGATGTGATGAAGATATTTTGCAGGGACGAATGATTTTGAAGAGAGAAGTCAAATGATTCTCGAAATTAAACTTTTTTTAAGTCAAATGATTCTCGAGATTAAACATTTTTAATATAGTGAGCAAATGTGATGAAGATATTTTGACTTTTGAAATAAGAAGTCAAATGATTCTTGAGAAACAGAATAAAAAATGATAATACGAGCAAATACGACTAACTTTAAATACCACTTAAAATAAATATGGATAATTCTAATATGGAGACAACAAGGCACTAAAGATACCGGACACAAATGAAAATTTGTCGATTATTCTGATAATATCAATATAAATTGCTAGAGCATTCTAAAACTACACATATAATTCAAGCGAAACATAATCTATTTAGCAAAAATTGACTGATATTCAAAATATTATCACGTTTATACGTCAAAAATAAAAAAAATCTAAGTAACTTAGATTTCTATTATAACGTATTATTTTCGTATGAAATTTCAAACAGTAGGAAGAATTATATTAAAGGGCTTTAATACACGATAATATCTTAACAAGAGAGAGAGAGAGAGAGAGAGAGAGAGAGAGAGAGAGAGAGAGAGGTCCAGCGCTGGGACCTATGAGGTCATTCAGCGCTGAAATGGCAACTGACAGTAAAAGGGTTTGAAAGGTATAACAGGAGGAAAACCTCAAAGCAGCCATAAGGAGAGGGTGGAAAGAAAAATGGAAGAAAGAGAATATGAACAGAGGTACAGTAAAAAAAAGGATGAAAAAGGTTGCAGCTAGGGGCCGAAGGGACGCTGCAAAGAACCTTCAAGTAATGCCTACAGTGCGCCAAATGAGTTGCATTGAGAGAGAGAGAGAGAGAGAGAGAGAGAGAGGGAAATTTCATCAAGGAAAGTAGCCAGTTCATTACCATCCCATCAATGACGAATATAATACAATGCTATTAACCCTTTACGAAACCGATATTGTTACCTGTTAAAAAGACGCGTCACTGTAGAAATTAATAGCCCATGGCCCACAGAAGTCATGGGTACATTAAACAAATTCACGGTACTTTGCGTCTCCTGGATAGAATTAGGGAAGGCATGTCTCCTTCATGCATGGTATTCGTGGGCGTGGAGGAACGTCGACAAAATTTATCCGAGTGGTGGTAATTCATGAAGATTCTCAGGCTATAGCTCGAAGTATGAGTAAAAAGACTCTCTCTCTCTCTCTCTCTCCTCTCTTCTCCTCTCTCTCTCTCTCTCTCTCGAACATCTCTCTCTCTCTTCTCTCTTCTCCTCTCCCTCTCTCTCTCTCTCTCTCTATATATATATATATATATATATATATATATATATGTTTCAGTTTAGAATTCTTCGTTTGCTTGTTTATCTTGATAATGTATAATATATATACACACACACACACACACACACACACACATACATATATATATATATATATATATATATATATATTATATATATATATATATATATATATATATATATATACATACGTATATATATATATATATATATATATATATATATATGTGTATATATATACATACATACATACATACATATATATATATATATATATATATATATATATATATATATATATATATATATACTATATACACTATGTGCACAGAAAATATACAATCTAAAGTATCACTATACATCTTTTTCTATTGCAAAAGAAAGCAAATTAAAAGATATATGTAAAGTATTATTTGAAATAACATTAAAATTATCTGATCCAAAAAAGAAAGATATTCTCTAAGTTTTCAAAGTATTTCAAAAGCCACCCAACATTAACATCTTTGAAAACACTTAACCGTTCAAATCAATACCTTAAAAAAAAAAAAATAAAAAAATTCCTTTGCAAAAAACACAGCCCATTTTGCCTAAACTTCTAAACTTCCTACTGAAGGTGCTGCTCCTATGGAACCCTAGGAAAGAAAAAAAAAAACAGAGAAAGTGAAAGTAGAAGTTCTGTAGTTTTAGTTGGCTCCAGTGGAGATGTTGCATAGTTATTCATAGCTTCAATATCGTGCTATGGTTAACCTCACATTTGAGCTCCCTATAATGGCTTCGTAAATCTGCTAGCGTAGCATTTAAGTACGAGAGAGAGAGAGAGAGAGAGAGAGAGAGAGAGAGAGAGAGAGAGAGAGAGAGAGAGGATATATTTAACTTTGTACTGTACGTCGTAAGGATTTCCAGCCATGTTATTTGTTAATTTTCGACCTCTCTCTCTCTCTCTCTCTCTCTCTCTCTCTCTCTCTCTCTCTCTCTCTCTCTCTCAATAATGTACCACACTGTTTTTTAAATATACAAAAAAATATATATATATATACATATAGATGTGTATATAAATCTATATATATATATATATATATATATATATATATATATATATATATATATATATATATATATATATATATATATATAGTATATATAACGCAAAGAACACTGAAAGGAATATTCGACTTATTTTTAAATTTGTTCAATACTTAAGAAAAAAATTCACCCTAGATACAAGAAAAAAAACCCCACGAACTAGTAAGAAATAAATAAATAAATAAATAGATGAATAAATAAAGAGTAATAAAAGCACTTTAAACAAATAAAAGTCCAAACTCAGTAAAATCGTAAAATCAGTCAAAATCCAACTGCATCCTAAGTAGGATGTGACTCGCAGACTCCCAAATCCCGTTCGAGTTCAGGATGTCGAAGGAGGAGTCCTTCAACGTATTTAAAATTGAACTTGGGAATTCGAAAATCATACGGAGGAAATGTCAAGACTCCGACCTCTGCTCTGCCCAGTACGCCCCATGTGGGCATTGAATGCCCAGTAACTGGTTGGGCGAGGCGGAGAGAGAGAGAGAGAGAGAGAGAGAGATCGCCTTGGAAATCATCGTCTGGGCGTGATTGTGAACCGCAAGCATTTCCTGTGGTGTATCTCTCTCTCTCTCTCTCTCTCTCTCTCTCTTAACCTTAACTTATTGACTGATTCCCCTGTTTTGTTCCTTCTCCCCTCCCTCTCTCCCTCTCTCTCTTGGGGGGGACGAAACTTATTTGACTTCTTCCCTGTTTCCTCTCCTCTTTCTCTTTTCTCTCTCTTCATCTAACAAACTTACTATTTACTGCTCTCTCTCTTTCTCTCTCTCCTTCTCTCTGTGTCTTTTAACTTGAAGTATTTACTAGTCTATCTCTCTCTCACTATCTCTCTTTGGCATCTCACGCCCTAACGCGTCCTTGTCCCGGGAATGACTGCAAAGGAGAGAGAGAGAATCCCGGGGTTTACCGACTCCAATCTTTCTTGGAACGGGAATAAATTGACTCCGAGTTATGGTGTCAATGCCACATTTGAAGGTCACATCTGACGGTGCCACTGAGTGCTTGCTGATGCGTCGGTGAATATAAGTTAAATATGCTTATTGTCTTTGTTTAACTTTAGCCTTATTAATGATTCATCATATTGTTTCAGTGGATGCGAGGTAAATATGATTGTTATTTTGCTTAATAACCTCCGCGTCATTAGTAATTCTTATACTCATATTATTAACGGAATGTTTGTTATCAGGGGTAATACTATTGTAATTTTTTTAATAGTGGTTTTGTGGTGATTATTATTATCATTATTATTATTATTATTAGAATGATAGAGAAAACTTCATATAAATTCAATGCAGCTATAACATGCAACACTACATATTATTATTATTATTATTATTATTATTATTATTATTATTATTATTATTATTATTATTATTATCCTCTTCCTTATGCTTAATATTAGCAGCAATATCATCATCATCTCATACGTATTCATCACTTGAATGCCCTTTCCAATTATTATTTTTTAATTTAAAGATACGTATTTGTAATTTAAATACTCTTTCAAATTATCCTTTTTTAAAATTTAAAAACACTTGTTCAGCACAAATTGGATTACTATAAAGTCTACGAAAGTATTTGAGTGTGTGTGCTAATGAGAGAGAGAGAGAGAGGAGAGAGAGAGAGAGAGAGAGAGAGAGAGAGAGAGAGAGAGAATTTCCCATTGACAAAAAGATTGCACAGGATTCAACTATTGTAAAGGGTCAGAAAATCTTGCATAAGGGACTGGCATCGCTATTTTTCTTCGGCGAATTTTTTAAAAAGCACAAAAGGTTTCCAGTCGTAGGAGAAGTCAAGACCTCTAAGGAACTGTTGGAAAAGCTTTTGTTAACCTCTCTCTTGTTACGAGAGGTGGCTATCGTTTCACTGCTTATTAATGGCCTGAAATTATGACTATTATTATTACTTCTTCTTACATTTTATTTCCTTGCGTGTTTTGCCTTAATAATGGTTATGGTTTCTTAAATCTTTCTTGAAATATCTAGTTAAGTTTCATCTATACTGGTGGCTAACACTGATTGTAAGCTATCTGGTCACTTATCAATTAATAATACCTCTCCTGTTTCAAAAGGATTACTTAGAAAGCACTTGAGAAAAAATAGGGGAAAATGATAAAATATCTAAAATGTTTACTTAGAAAGCACTTAAGAAAAGAAAAAAATAAATTTGTAAAATATTTAAAAGGTTTACTTAGAAAGCACTTAAGAAAAAAGGGAGAAGCTATAAAATATTTGAAAGGTTTACTTAGAAAGCATTTGAGAAAAAAGGAAAAAATGATAAAGTATCTAAAATATTTACTTAAAGCACTTAAGAAAAAAAGGGAATAAACATAAAATATCTAAACGGTTTACTTAGAAAGCACTTAAGAAAAAATAAGTGTATAAAATATCAACAAGGTTTACTTAGGGAGCACTTAAGAAGATGGAAAATTTTTTTTTATAATATATTTAAACCGTTTACTTAGAAAAGCACTTAAGAAAAAAAAGGAAAACTATAAAATATTTAAAAGATTTACTTAGAAAGCGCTTAAGAAAAAAGGGAAAAATATAAGATATTTAAAAGGTTTACTTATAAAGCAATTAAGAAAAAAAAGAAAAAATATATATTTAAAAGGTTTACTTAGAAATCACTTAAGAAAAAAACGGGAAAGGTTTATAAAATATCTAAATTTTATTTTGAAAGCAGCACTTAAGGAAAAAAAAGAAAAGAAAAAGAAAATAAAAGATTTAAAGAAGAAAACTGAGAGCAGAAATACAGCTCATTTAATTAATATTTTCTCTCACGGACGTGTCGTCAATGACGTCACAAAATTAACACGACTCAGAACCGCGTGACGTCACGTGTCATAACGTTGCTGGGTTTTGCCGTGGCTTCGGTTTTGCCCCTCAACCGTAAGAAGCAGGACTTCTGATTGACATTCAACCTTCCTACTGTTTCCTATACTCTGACACTGATTAAATTTCAGAAAGTTTCTTATTGAATTTGCATTTTTTATCTATTATTAATAAGAAGGAAATTAGTTATGTATTTTATATATGAAGCTGTGAAAGATTGCAAAGTCTTCTATATAGCTGCTCGATCGATCTGTGAATATAAGGAATGTTGGGGGCTGTCAATATCTGGATGGGTGACCAGCAACCTCGCCCTTAAATTTACAAGTTGACAACTGTCTTACACACACACACACACACACACACACACACACACACACACACACACACACACATATATATATATATATATATATATATATATATATATATATATATATATATTATATATGTGTGTGTGTGTGTGTGTGTGTGTGTGTGTGTGTGTGAGTGTGTGAGTGTGTGTGTGTGTTTGCTTGCAGTCAGGTACACGAAACATACAAAACAGCATATAAAGACTCTCACCTAATCGCATAATGCATGAGACTATTCACGTATTAACCGAACTTACTGGAGGTCATATTTCAAAGCATTCCACCTGAATTTCAATACCCTTTTATTTCCTAAAAGCTCCCATAAGGAATTATCCTTACCTCCTCGGGGGGAACGTGGATGGAATTCCCCATAAAAAGTCCTAAGATCTTTGAAGGTTACTCTTCGTAAATATTCATTAGTCTGTCTCCTTTTAGATCCTTGAAGACACCATAAGTTTCAATTTCAGTTTCTTAGGGAATCAGCTTCGCGAAGATGACAATTTTCGTGGTTGGGAGAAAAAGCAGTGTTAGGTAGACACACACACACACGCTATCTCTCTCTCTAAGGTAACCTTATCTGTGGTTTCAATCAATTGTTGAAAACCTGAGGATTGCGTCCTTAAATGATTGGTGCCTCTCTCTCTATGTCTCTCACTCTGTGTGTATGTGTGTGTGTGTGTGTGTGTGTAAAGAGCCCATAGAAATGCCTTTCCAGAAACACTGTATGGAAAACGGTCACTTTGCGTGACTCGGCGATGGTTTTTGCTGACGAAAATTGGTCTAAATCTCTTCTCTCTCTCTCTCTCTATCTCTCTCTCTCTCTCGCTTTCTACGCGTTTCTGTCACGGCGACATATCTTGGTCTGTCACATGAGTGGCCTATTAGGACCAATTCTGTCTGAGGGACGGCAGCACCCGTCATAACTATATGACCAAACCAGTGGTCATGTGCGCAACAAAACGAAAACGAAACCGTTCCACGTAATCCCGGGTAACAGAACGCGCCCAAATTTGGATAGCTAACTGAACAGACAAATTCGAATATATTTTATCATCTTTTTTTATTCATTTATTAATGTATTTTTTGTCTTATTCAATTTACCTTTTCTTACCTTCTAATGAACACCATAGTATTCTTTGGAGGCTTGAATTTCGAGTCAGTGGCCCCTGTGGAGGCCTTGTTCCATATGAATAGGGTTCGTCTCCTAAATAATAATAATAATAATAATAATAATAATAATAATAATAATAATAAAAACAGTCTGACAAAATAACTAAGATGATAAGAGAATTATAATTATATGGCTGGAATTGAATGGCTTAGAAATCTGAAGTAAGCGTATACAGATCCTTCTGAACAAAAATGATGATTTGAGAGAGACAGTATTTTTGTCAAGTCTAGGCCTAAGAAAAGGAAACAAGACACCTTTATTAAGTCTAGGTCTACGAGAAAAACAGAGTACCTTTAGCTAGTCTAGGCCTAAGAGAAAAGCAGAGTATCTTTATCTAGTCTAGGGCTCAGAAAAATGCACAGAATACCTTTATCTAGTCTAGGCCTAAAAATACAACTACCTTTATATAGTCTAGACCTAAGAAAAATGGACAGAATACCTTTATCTAGGCCTAAAAATACATAATACCTTTATCTAGTCTAGGCCTAAAAAATACAGAATACCTTTATCTAATCTAGACCTAAGACAAATAAACAGACTACCTTTATCTAGTCTACGCTTATGAAAAATAAACAGACTAGCTTTTTGTAGTCTAGGCCTAGAAATAAGTAATCTCTTTCTCTAGTCTAGGCCTAAGGAAGAAAATCTAGCTGTAAGGAAAGAAAAACAGGGGCTATTCCTTAGAAAAACTGACTGACAGGCTATCTTAAAAAAAAAGAAAAAGAAAACTAAAATATCAAGAAGGACTTTTCTGAAAGATTGACAAACCTTAAAAAAAAAAAAAAAAAAATCTGACCACAAACATTCGCTATTTCTCCCGAACAATTCCTCTGATTTATAGCTGGAGGCGGAAAGATTCCACCTCGCAGGAATTACAGAGGAGGAGGAGGAGGAACTCTTGCAATATCATCACACAAGGACGAGAGACTGATGGATGTGACGCCACATTTTCTTTTATTAAGGGCGTCTTCAGTGAGGCGTGAGTGTGCCCTGGGGCAGGCAGGGGAGGTGGTCAGTGCAAGACGGACTTTCCATCAAGGTAACAGGTAAGGTCAATGGGCATTAATTGCGCTTTCTCTATTTCTTTTGTTTTTCTTGGGAAGTAAGAGAACCGTCAGTGTGGCGCGCTTGTTGGGGGTAGCTGGGGAATTAGACGTAAAAGTGCATTAATGTTTGTGGTTTTTTAAAAGAAAGAGGAAAGGTGTAATATTGCTTGTAAATAAAAAAAAATTACGTTAACTTTAATAATGTTTATAGATTTTTAACGAATAAAAGTTTTAAAAAAAAATCACAAATATAGACTAAGAAGTGCTTAGTTCGAAAACTCTGAAAAAAAATCATCAAAAAGGAACCGTGGTATAATTCTGAGTCTCAATAACACAAAAAATAAAAAAGAGAGAATACATATATATAATCTCTCTTAAATATATATATACTATAGATATATCTATATTACTATTATATAGATATATATATATATATATATATATTAATATATAATTCTTTATTAAAGAAACCCATGATAATCGACTATGCTAGTTTTAGCCCAAGGAAAATCAAACTGACACCCAAAAATATAATCATTTGGCCTTTTAAGAAATAAAATGAAAACGTCAGCATATATGATAACTAGCATAAAAAAAATTAAAAGTTAAACCTGACGAGTGATCCGGCCTTATGCCAGCAGAGGAACTATTTCTTATGTCACCTCACCTGTTACCTAAGACTAATAATGGACTACTTACACCTCACTAAAGGTCGGGTCAATAGGGAGGTCATCGCGGCACCCTGTGCTTTAAATTCACCTTTGAACCCTCTCTCTCAGCGTCACGGTAGCTACGAAAAAAGTATTGTTTCGAATATCTGTCATTAAAGAGGGAGAAACATTACCACAAAAATGAAAGGTGTCAGAACTGCGTAAGTTCTAGGAGGGAGCTGAGCTTTTGATTATGCTCTCTCTCTCTCTCTCTCTCTCTCTCTCTCTCTCTCTCTCTCTCGTGTGTCAGAACTGCGTAAGTTCTAAGAGGGAGCTGAGGATTCATGTCTGGGATTCGGAAGCCATTATTCTCTCTCATTTCTCTACCCGTTGTTTGTTGTTTTTTCTCTTGAGAGCTTCTCACTCTCTCTCAATTTCATAGCCACCCTGACCAAACGGATTCTTAATCTTCTGAATGAGAGAGAGAGAGAGAGAGAGAGAGAGAGAGAGAGAGAGAGAGAGAGAGAGAGGATTCATGTCTGGGATTCGGAAGCCATTATTCTCTCTCCTTTCTCTACCCGTTGTTTGTTGCTCTCTCTCTCTCTCTCTCTCTCTCTCTCTCTCTCTCTCTCTCTCTCTCTCTCTCTCTCTCTCTCTCTGTTTATAATCAGCGTTTAATGTCACCATAAAAAGTGGGGAAAAAAAGACGCACTGGAGAAACAACACTTAACCAAAGCAACATAATTTCCTTGACCCTGGAAACACAGGCAACTTTTGAGCTACATTCTCCTGGCAAACAAGGTGGTGGGGATATGCGCAACAAACTAAACAACAACTACAATTAAACAACACACGGAGGAAAACACACGCTTAGACTATGAACGAAAATGTGGTTCGTACCAGACTTACGTCAACCTTAGAAAAAAAAAGAGAGAAAAAAAAGACTTTACTATTGTTCAAATTTGAAGGTCACTCAAGATTTTGTCTTTGAGATACCGAAAGGTGTGTATTTAAACCTGCTGTATTTTAGTTAAGTGTATTTGCATATTCTGAAATAGATTATCATTATCATTTACATTAATATCTGTAAATTTTCGTTGTACGTCAGCATATTCTATGATTGTTTATAAACAATCACGTTAAAATATGCACCTTTTAGTATTAGAAAGAGTGGCTCTTAAGAATAAGAAAACAAGAGAGTATTACAAGGCGAGGATGAACCAGCTAATTCATTATTCACGAACTTCAAAGTTTTAACATTGAAC
>NC_061103.1:36423867-36448867 GCF_015104395.2 Macrobrachium nipponense
AAAATTCCGTAAAGAATGAGGGACTGTGGATCTCTCTCTCTCTCTCTCTCTCTCTCTCTCTCTCTCTCTCTCTCTCTCTCGTGAGCAAATGAAAATTTAGTTTTCGAATTTTCCGTAAAGAATGAAGGACTGTAGATTTCTCTCTCTCTCTCTCTCTCTCTCTCTCTCTCTCTCTCTCTCTCTCTCTCTCTCTCCAAGTATCGAACTCGACGTCTTGAAACCGGTATTACGTTTAAAAGAAACCGACTAAGCCTCACATATTATTTAAACCGTAAGATGAGATTCGATAACGATCAATATCACTCTCTCTCTCTCTCTCTCTCTCTCTCTCTCTCTCTCTCTCTCTCTCTCTCTCTCCAAGAGAAATTGCGTAAAGGTAGGTTCATCGACTGGGCTTAATGATCTCAGTACTTGTGCTAATTACCTCTCATTGCAATAATTAAATGCGCAACTTATATCATTTAAAGAATGAGATATACATCATTTATCATTCATACCTCCCAGACAACATATCTAAAGTGGGGTCATCATAATTATGCTAATTTGCACGAAGGGCAGTCATTTAATTACGTTTCATTAGCATATGTTCATTTGTAATCATCGGACTGATTGGTCACAAAAGACTCATGAGCATAAAATTAGCTTGAAGTTTCTCATATATTAATTTTTATTTATGCTAATTTTCATGAAAAAGGTCATTTAAATACGTTTAATTAACATATCTTATTATAATTCCTTTCATGTCGTTGGAATTATTAAGTTTGTAATTATCACAAAAATTTTAAAAAACAGGTCCTAAAATTAGCTCAAAATTTCTCAAATATTAATTTTTCATTATGCTAATTTTCAAGGAGGTAATTTATTTTCTGTTCATTGGTATATTTCAATTCGTGTCTTGTTTTGGGAAACCTTACTAAATAAATATGTAATTATAAAAAAAATCACAAATCAGAAAAATCACAAAAAATAACAAGTTCTAAAATTAATTTAAAACTGGCATATCTTTCTTTTCTTGCTTTGGGAATTCTTACTAAATATTTATAAAAAATCATAAATCACATGATTTTAATTGTCCATTTTTAGTTCATATTTAAATCTTTAACACCAACGTACAGTAATAATAAAAAGTATTACCACTAACAGTCTATACTGTTGCCAACATTACTCATCTTCCCAGGGTTCCAAGGTCACTTCAAAGGTCACCTGGGAGGGTACCAGACAAGGAAAAGGTCATATGGTGTCTTGAAATGTCGTAGTGACAGAAAATATATGATCAGTGTTTAAGGCTACTCAACACCTAGGTCAGGACCTGGGGGAACCAGGCAGTAGCTGTTGATGACTCAGCAGATATATATATATATATATATATATATATATATATATATATACAATATATATATATAATATATATATATATATATATATATATATATCTTAACAGCACGGATGTAAAATACCTGTAATTTGTCTTCTACCTGTTGACAATTTCACAGAAGATACTAATTTCCTCTAACACCAGAAAAAGACTTTAGACGTTAGACTTTAGACTTACTGCAAAAAGAGAAAAGACATTCTATCAGTAAAGTTTCTCAGTTAGACGTTAACGACAAACAATAACTTCAGGAAACATTGGAAAGATATTTATAAACGAACATATAAAGAAATATTCAAATAAATATAAACAAATAACCGATAACTGCATAGACACGATTAGCAAAAAGAGATGGCAGACATATGAAAATATACGAATAAGATGATAAAAGCATCGGATTAGCATATGCGAACGTTTTAACGTTTTAGACAAAAGGCCAATAAAACAAAAAACACGGCTATTCACAGATAAAGAGAGAGAGAGAGAGAGAAGGGTTCTGAGGCCATTATCTGTCACGTCTCTACCTGCTGCTTATTTTTGTTTCTCATGGGAGCTTTTGCTCTCTCTCTCTCTCTCTCTCTCTCTCTCACTTTATTTAGTTTCTCGTACACAGGTGGGATATTCTCTCTCTCTCTCTCTCGTAGTAGCCATCTTGCTTGGTGAGACGTTCCTGCGCGAAGTCAGATTAATCAACAGATATCACAAGTTTAACATACGTCTAGAATTTGAGAAATAACTAGAAGTGTTCGTGAACTATCGGTGATAAGATTAGTGTGAAAATAGTAGGATAAAGCGTCTTCTAAGTTAGTTTATCAAGTGAAATACTGTAAATCAGAACAAGATGGCAGTAAGTTCCAACTGCGGGAAAAATGGCGAGATTTAGCTTGCTTGGCAAATTCGCAATACGATGAGGTAGCAGGAAGGGAATTGGCATTTCTCATCTATGAGATCAGCAACAGTCCTAACCAAAAAGATACAAAAGCATTCATAGATATATTAGAAGGATATAATCCTTCAAACTAGAACAAATCAACTGAAAACATCTTGAAAATAATTGAAGAAGTTCCAAATAAAATCCAAGTGGTCAAGAGACTCATAAAGAAAATATGCATAAACCAACATATTCCGACAAAGAAAATGAATGAGGTGAGCCTTGTGAATATCCTAATTGATGCATTAGGAAAAAGAATGCCAAAAGCATGTAAACTGTGTAAGGTGTGGTATAGCATAGTTAATCCACAAAACCTAATCAGAAAATGTGCTGCATGCAACATTCCGACCCATCCACAGTGTGCTGAGGTAATGCAAGATATGAGAAAAGACACAAGAATTTTTTGCTCAACATGTCTACCATAGATAGACAATGTTATTAAATCAAGATTGAATGTACAAATAGTTGAGGATGAAGAAGAAGAAGAGGAAGAGGAAGAGGAAGAGGAAGAAGAAGAAGAAGAATGAAAAGAAAAGGAAGAGAAGTAAACAAAACTGAAATGACAGAAAAAGATAAGGAAAACAAAGAACAAGATAAAAGTATGGATGCAGAGATACTCATTGATACCACATATGAGGCAATAAAGCAGCATACCTACGAAGAAATAAATTACGATATGACAACACAAAAGCAAATCCCGAAGAGGCTCTACCCAGATCTACACAATGACGGGAAAGAGGAAAAAATATACAAAAAAGACAAAGTCTGCAACCTTTTGAAAAGAGGAAATTGCAGATTTGGAGAAAAATGTTACTACAAACATCCTAAGGTATGTCACAACTATGAAATCTATGGTAAATGTGCATACCTAGATGGCTATGAGGATGATTGCAGAGATCTACATCCAAAAATATGCAAAAAACTAAAAGAAGGAAAAGGATGTAAGTTCGACAAAAAATGTAAATATATGCACCCTGTAGCCATGAAACATAATCAAATAAATAACCAATCAAGTAATAAAATCCAAAATAAGAAAGAAACAAATAAAGAGAGGAATGAAGAATATCAGGTAAAAGAAAAAAGCAAGCCATCAACGAGATATGCAGAGGTGTCAGTAAAAAATTTCAAAGCATCAGCTCCAAGATTCTACTCAAGAGATAATAACTGTTTTTATTATGCAAGAGGATATTGCAGATATGGAGAAAATTGCAGATTCAGACACAAAATTAATAATTATGATGAAGGAAGAACAAATATTATGGAAAAGTTGGATTTTATTATGTCAGAATTTCTGGAAATGAAAAAAAGAACAACATACCAGAACAGGAAAGAGACATGGGAAAATCCTTATTATTACCAATATTAAATGAAGGAGAAAACACGCAAACCATCATAGTGATGAATGCGCAGGGTTTAGTTACGAGTAACTCAAAAAGAAAAATAGAGTACTTAGAAGAACTAACCCAAATAGAAAAGAAAATAGATATAATGAATATAAGTGAAACCTGGTATTCCCAAGAGACTGGGAATGATGATCAAATAAAAGGGTTCCAAACTTATAGATCAGATAGAAAAAATAGGAATCAAGGGGGAACCGCAATATATGGGAAAGACAAAAAACAAGGAAAAATATATGAGAAATATAGTAACTCAAAATGTGAACTAATAGCGGTAGAATTTGAATCTGAAAAATTAATGAACATAGTAATATATAGACCTCCTAATACTAAAGAGTTTGACTTAATAATTGAAAAATTGGATGATATATGTAGAAATCACAAGGACTGGACTATTCTCCTATCTGGAGACTTCAACTTTCCTTTCGTAGAATGGAAAGAACGAATAGGAGATTGTGGTTGTACTTATACATATAAAAAAGAGAGTAATAGTAGTGCAGAAGATAAAAGGCAATTCGAAAAGCTATTAGATATGCTACTAGAATACAACATTCAACAAATAAATCACCTGCCAACAAGAAAGGAAAATACTTTAGACCTAGTATTTGTGAACGAGATGAATTATGTTAAAGAAATAATAGTTTATAATGCGAGTATTTCAGACCATAATGTCATAGAATTAACAGTTCATTCCAAAGCAAGTAAAAACAGAGATAAGCAAGAAATGAAAAAGTGGGAAGGATATGGAAAATACAACTTCTACAGTAAAAATATAAAATGGTCAGAAATAAATGAAGAATTAAACAAAGATTGGGATAACATTTTCGAAAGTGATGACATAAGGGTAAATACGGAGATATTATATAAAATATTAGAGAAAATAGTGGATAAATATATACCGAAGAAGAAAAGTAAACATCAGTCATGCATACCAAGAGACAGAAGGATCTTGTTCCAGAAAATCAGAAAGTGGAAAAAAGGTCTTGCAAAAGAAAAAAATGCATGGAAAGTTATAGAACTAAAAAGTAAGATAGAAAATGCAGAACAAAAGATTATACAATCAAAAGAAAATGAAAAACGGGACTTGGAAGAAAAAACCCTATTAAATATCAAGCAAAACCCCAAACTATTATACTCATATGCGAAGAAGATGAATAAAAGAAGAATAGAAATAGGCCCCCTAAGAATTGAAGGGAGATTAACGAATGAAAAAAAAGGAAATTTGCAACATATTGGCAGAACGATATAAGAGAGAATTCACCCCTAGAATAGATAATGAAGATAATGATATAGAAGTAAGGGACGAAAATAGTGAATATTTAGCTGACATAGATATTAATGAAGCTGATATTGTGCAGGCTATTAATGAAATTAAAAATGGAGCTGCTGCAGGGCCCGATGGAGTGGCTGCTATTTTGTTAAAGAAAGTAGTTCATTCTATCGCAAAGCCACTTGCAATATTATTAAGACAAAGTGTAGATACAGGCAAGATTTATGATGAGCACAAATTAGCATATATTACCCCTACTTTCAAAAGTGGATCAAGACTAGAGGCAAGTAATTATAGGCCTGTGAGTCTAACATCACATATTATGAAAGTGTATGAAAGGGTAATGAAAAAAAATATTATGAAACATTTAATAAAAAATAATTTGTTTAATAAAGGACAACATGGTTTCGTACCCTGAAAAACTACACAAACCCAACTGTTAGTCCACCGTGAGAACATATTCAAAAATATGAAAAGCGGAAATGAAACAGATGTGGTTTATCTAGACTTTGCAAAAGCTTTTGACAAAGTAGACCATAATATATTAGCGAAGAAAATTAGAAAACACAATATCGTGGATAAAGTAGGAAGATGGTTAAAAGAATTTTTACACAACAGAAAACAGATAGTTATTGCAAACGATGAGAAATCGGATGAAGCCAAGGTAATATCCGGTGTGCCACAAGGTACGATGTTAGCTGCAATACTGTTTGTTATTATGATTGAAGACATAGACAGTAATGTTAAGGATTCGGTAGTGAGTAGTTTCGCAGATGACACAAGAATAAGTAGAGAAATTACTTGTGATGAAGATAGGAACGCTCTACAAAGAGACCTTAACAAAGTATATGATTGGGCAGAGGTAAATAGGATGGTATTTAACTCTGATAAATTTGAATCAATAAATTATGGAGACAGAGAAAGAAAGCTATATGCATATAGGGGACCTAATAATGAGACAATCACAAATAAGGAAGCAGTTAAAGACCTTGGTGTGATGATGAATAGGAACATGTTATGCAATGATCAAATAGCAATTCTGTTGGCAAAATGTAAAGCAAAAATGGGAATGTTGTAACGGCACTTAAAAACAAGAAAAGCTGAACACATGATTATGCTTTATAAAACATATGTTCGTAGTCCACTTGAATATTGCAATATGATATGGTACCCACACTATCAATAGGATATTGCACAAATAGAGAGTGTACAAAGGTCCTTTACAGCTAGAATAGAAGAAGTTAAAGACCTTGACTACTGGGAAAGACTACAATCCTTAAAATTATATAGTCTAGAAAGGAGAAGAGAACGCTACATGATAATTCAGGCATGGAAACAGATAGAAGGAATAGCAGAAAACATCATGGAACTAAAAATATCAGAAAGAGCAAGCAGAGGTAGATTAATAGTGCCCAAAACTATACCAGGAAAAATAAGGATAGCGCACAGGACATTAATCCACTACGCACCAGCATCGATAATGCAGCGTCTATTCAATGCGTTGCCAGCTCATCTGAGGAATATATCAGGAGTGAGCGTAGATGTGTTTAAGAATAAGCTCGACAAATATCTAAACTGCATCCCAGACCATCCAAGATTGGAAGATGCAAAATATACCGGAAGATGTACTAGCAACTCTCTGGTAGACATTAGAGGTGCCTCACACTGAGGGACCTGGGGCAACCCGAACGAACTGTAAGGTCTGTAAGGTAAGGTAAGGTCTCTCTCTCTCACTTTATTTAGTTTCTCGTACACAGGTGGGATATTCTCTCTCTCTCTCTCTCTCTCTCACTTTATTTAGTTTCTCGTACACAGGTGGGATATTCTCTCTCTCTCTCTCTCTCTCATGTACAAGTAAGATACTGTAGAAAGGTATTCACTTGGGGATTAATACAATCTTCCTCTCTCTCTCTCTTTCTCGGTACATGGAAACGCTATTATTCCCTTACCACGAGCCATATCGCATTTTTGTCGATGGAGAGAGAGAGAGAGAGAGAGAGAGAGAGAGAGAGAGAGAGAGAGAGGTATGACATGACAATAATAACCTACAGAACGATTTTCCGTTTGTTCTCGTTGCAGAATGTTAAATAAACAAACAAGTTTTCAGTTTCTACGTCTCCACCATTTGGAAATTATACAAGATGCATCTTCATACATCAGGAAAGACTCTCTCTCTCTCTCTCTCTCTCTCTCTCTCTCTCCTTCACTTTCACTCCTCTCTTGTCCTTCCCTTCATTTTAGCAAGGAGGACTTTCCCTTTCCACTTCCCTATCTTGAAGGGAGAATCTTTTCGCAGGAGTCCATATAAACATCACTGGACTTACGTTCGGTTCTCTGGAAATGACGTGGTCTTCGACTTGCAATCTTGAGTTTCAGACAGATTTAAGTCGAACAAGTGTTGATTTGGCGGTGTTAATTGTATTAAAGTGGCAGAATTATCTTATGGTTTTTCCAATCGTTAAATAAAATTGTTGCCGAAACATTTTATTCACATAAGTTTAACACGAAGTCAGTGCCATTTACAGCCAAACGAACACGTCTCATTCCCTTCATACCGAAGCCACATATTGAGTTAGTCTGTCGTACCTAATGAAATTATTCATCTCCTGCAAATCGAATAATGCAATTTAACAGTAACCCTACAATCTCTAGAGCAATCTTCTCCCTAGAAACTATCTAGAACAAAGTACTTTACAGTCATTCCCAGGCTATAAAACTATAAATCGTGAAGCCGAACAGAATAAATTGCGAGTTTTTACGAGCAACTCACAATCCCTTGCTGCCTTCGCGAGGACGTCACGGAAAAGGGTCAGTAGACAACGGTGGCTTTTTTGACGCAGTTGTTATCTTGTTACTTTTTAATGCTTTTGAGCAACGAGCAATGACGCTTGCTTGCTTGGCAACGTGTTAGCAATACCAGGAGAGGTGAAAGGAAGAGCAAGAGGAGGTTTTAGGACGAGAGAGAGAGAGAGAGAGAGAGAGAGAGAGAGAGAGAGAGAGAGAGGTAACAGTTTGTAAAGTTATACCTTCATAGATTTACGGCCGGAGAGCAAGATACTTTTTTCTTATACAATCCAGCAACCCCACCCCCTCCTCTCTCTCTCTCTTTCTAAGTACACAATGCAGTTTTAAACAATAGTTCTCACGCAACCAGTACCAGATCAATTGCACGAGGAAATAACTTCTTCTTACGCAGTCTATCTCTCTTTCTTTCTTTCTCTCTCAGATCAACTGCAGGAAGCGATAAATCTTTTTTATTCACTTCCTGCCCGTCTGGCGGATAAATTTATGAATGAATACACTCGCTACCACGTCTCGTATACTATCACCGCAGAATCGACTATCCGGGAAGAACGCTTCGTGACTCCTCAGGAGCAAACAGCTGATTCATTGATAACTGATTTTACGCTATTGTTTTGGTTGTAAAACTGGATAGAGGGAGGGTTTTAAAACTGAAATACTAGGCAGGCTTTGCTTACTCCCCGAGTAAGAGAAAAGAACTTTCTTTAATAATGAAATATTAGGTTACATACAGGAAATTACCTTCAACAAAAGATAAAGAAAAAATTAAAAACTTAAGATTACAGCTCTATAACATATCACACCGGGGGTGCACTGTGGGCATGATTAAAGGTTCTTTGCAGCGTCCCTTCGGCCACAAGCTGCGACCCCCCTTCATTCCTTTTACTGTACCTCCATTCATAGTCTCTGCTTTGAGGGTTTCCTCCTCTTACACCTATCGAACTTTTTACTCTCAATCTCCCTTCCAGCGCTGAATGACCTCATAGGTCCCAGGGCTTGGCCTTTGGTCTCTAAACTCTATGTTCCATTCCTTTCCTATAACAAGTCACTTTATCTTGCAGGAAATTACACCAAGGAAACAAAAGAGATCTGAGACTGGTGAAAGTACTAATGGAGTATCATAAGGCCACGACGAAATATAAATGGAGAGTTAAGCCTTAGACAGTTACGTAATGGACGGTATAAAGTATGTGCCCTTCTTGCTCCCACAAACAGGTGAGAGACTTTTTTTTTTTTTTTCTTTTTTTTGCTATTATTTTATTATTATTATTATTATTATTATTATTATTATTATTATTATTATTATTATTATTATTATTATTATTATTATTATTATTAATTATAAACTCTTTTCCAATAAATAAATATTCCCATTAAAAAGTATAGCAATAAATAAGCGTAATTATAAATCGTACTAAACAGAAAACCAATAAAAATGTTTACAATAAAAGAAACTAAAGAATTCTGATACAAAGTAGATATGATCATTTGCAAGGCAAAGCTTAATTATTAAAAAATATAAGCAAATAACAACTAACAAATAAAAAAAAACTATAGACACCACACATGTCAAATAAGGAGAAATAACGACAATGGAAAAGAAGGGAGGAATAAGAGAGGAAGATGGGGGAAATGATTTAAGATCGAAAAACATTACAAGAGAGAAAACCGTAACGAAAGAGATTGATAATCAATGTGTTGGGGTTCCCCAAGGAGATGGGGTGGGACCTACACAGTGATTCGTCAGACATATTGGCCGCCAGGCTTATGATTGTACTTTTATATACAATGTCCTTACAAATGTATAAATATATAATTTTGGGGTTCCCAAGGAGATGGTTTGGGACCTACAGTGATTCGACAGAAATATTGGCCCCACGCTAACTGTACATTTAAATATAATGCACTTACACATGTATTTATATGGATATATGTATATATATATATATATATAGCTATATATAGATATATATATATATACACACACAAACACACGCACACACACACACACACACACATATATATATATATATATATATATATATATATATATATATAGAATATGCTTACAAATGGACTTATATATATAATGTACTTACATTTATAATATAAAGAAATCTACTTACACACACACACACACACACGCACACACATATATATATATATATATATATATATATATATATATATTTATGCAATGTTCTTATAAATGGATTTCTCTATAATGTGCTTACAAATGTACTAACATACAAAATTAAATGTAGTACTTATAAATATAAATAAATCTACTTACATATATATATACATATATATACTGGAAAATATTTAAAAATATTTCAGCAACTTCTATTTCCGAAAAACAATGAATAAAACCGCAAAAATATTTCGTGCCTAGTTATATTACAGATATGATTATCAAAATGACCTGAGGTGGTTTACCCACCTGGCTTATTTCCTAGCTACAATAATTACAGTTTCAGTTTCAGAGGATTATTATACATTATAATACATTCATTGTGCATACGGTTCGGCTTACCGTCGAATCTGCAAGTCGACTTTCTCTACATCGTTAAGACTCCATATCTTTAGTTATATCTAGGTTTATAGCGCTGTTAAATTCATGTTTACGTCGGAAAGTAGCCTAATTTCCATCAATTTTCTTTAAGGAGTCAAGAAATTGTCTCTTCATTTGAAAGCGTTCGACGTCAGCGGTTTCTCTTCTATGTCAAGATACAAAGTGCGTTTCAAATACCGAAGTTTTTGTCTTTCATTCAAAAATAAGTATTATAGACGAGAATTCATGGATTCAGAGTAAAGGAATAAGTTGAGGAATGCCACTGCAATAAAGGAAGACATATATGTATGCAGCTTTTACAAAATCCTACAAAAGATGAGTCTAAAATACAGAGGTCTTTGTCTTTCATTCAAAAATATAAACATTATAGACGAGAATTCACGATTTCAGAATACAGACATCAGTTGAGGAATACCGCTGCAATAAAGAAAGATAAATATTTATACAGTTTTTACAAAATATTACAAAATTTTTACAAAATATAGTCTTTAAATCCGAGAAGTATTTTAACAACCGCACCAAGACAAATATTTATATAGTTTTTACAAAATCTTACAAAATCTTTTACAAAACATAGGCTATGAACGCGAGCCATATTTTAACAAGACCATCACGACGGATATTTATACAGAGTTTTTACAAAATCTTACAAAATCCTATAACATCTAAGTTTCAAAAGCGAGCTGTGTCTAAACAGGAGCATCATCTTCCACTATAAGTGCTATTTGCCGTGTCAGAGATGAACCTTCTGACATACCACAGAGGTTTCTGAGCACACAATAAGGTAATTATAACTCGACCGTTTGCGTTGTTCCAAGTTCTTGCGCTTTCGTAACGTCGAGAGAGAGAGAGAGAGAGAGAGAGAGAGAGAGAGAGAGAGAGAGAGAGAGAGAGAGCTTACAAGGACTCCATCCATCACACTCAGGCGTATTATCATTCCGTAAATTTCTCACTATCACCAGGCACAGGCATCGGAATCATTATCAAAAATGGCCCATCTTCGTCATCATTATCATCATCATCATCACTATTATCCGCTATTATCACTATCAAGAGTTCCTTCGTAACCGGCTCAAGGAACCTTCACTGTGGCCATCAGATGTGACCACATGAATGAAAAAAGAAGAAGAAAAAATAATGTATAAATGTCTGTTCTTATTACAGATTTCGTCTTTACTTATTTTTTTTTAGTCACATTTTACTAACTTCCTTTATTAATCTTATTATCGTACATTTTCATTTGAATATAAAATAATAAATATAAAATATAAATGTAAAATATAAAATATTACTAAATATATTTATTTACGTGTGAATCTTTCGTCATTGCTTCTCTGTTTATTTATTCAAAACTCTTCTAACTTCCCTTATTAATCTTATTATATTCTTTATTTATATACAGTAATACTATATAGTAATACTAAAAACTATCACTTTATTTACGTGCTCTCAAAATCAAACACCATTGGTGTCTCGTTCAGTTGAATTTACAACAAACATTTTTCTTTCCCGTCAAAGCGTCAAAACGAGAGTCGACCGTATTACGTCATCATCCGATTCCCAGCATAACGACTTCGATTTCCCGAAATTCGTCTGGTCAAGGGGAACGAACGCAGGCAGAGAATTCCATAGCTTAGCAGGAGAATGTTGGTATAGATTTCCCTGGCCTTATGCCAGCATTAGCTCTTGTTCTTGGGTAGTTCTTGAAGGTAAGCTTTAAGAAGCCATAATGACACATACGAACAATGTAGGCTGGGATGTTATTGTTTACAAAATTCATCGATGTGACAGACAGACAATACTGGTTCGTATTCTTCGAAAATGAACTCTGACAAGCTATGCAAATAAAACACAAGCACAGGCTCTTGTAAAAAAAAACACGCATAGAAACACACGCACGTACATCATTCATTAAATAAAACATACGTTCATTCATAAAAAAACACACTTGCACTAACAGCGTCCTTGTCGATACAGGCGGTAAATTCATTTAACTCATGAGATACGGAAGGTGAAAAAACGAGGTGATGTGATATCGTGTGATTGCAGAGATAAAGGTCAATGTCGGGTGTACACACACACACTTACACACGCACACACACTCTACACACTCCCATTCATTAAACGCCAAGACTCGTAAGGTAGTAAAGGTTAGTTGCTTAGTTACTAGAAACCATGAAACTGGCTTCGGGAATTCACGTAAAAAATGGTACTATTAACTCATGCGAAAGGTCAAATGAGAACCTGGTACGTTAGGAGAGAGAGAGAGAGAGAGAGAGAGAGAGAGAGAGAGAGAGAGAGTCAAGGTATACAGAAAGCAACTAAAGAGAATTTTGTCCAATCCTGTGTGTGCGTGTGTGTGTGTGTGTGTGTGTGTTGAGAGAGAGAGAGAGAGAGAGAGAGAGAAGAGAGAGAGAGAGAGAGAGAGAGAGAGGGGCTGGTGACAAATGGCCCATTAAAGTCTCCCATCATTATCACACCTCAGGTCCGTGAGGTCATCCTTAATTATACCAGAGCATCCGAGATGGTTACATTTATGACTTTAATAAATATTTCACGTTAAAATTAGCCTTTCACCGCTCAAGGTCTGACGATGAGTCTCTCTCTCTCTCTCTCTCTCTCTCTCTCTCTCTCTCTCTCTCTCTCTCTCCAAAGATCATACTCACCGGCCCCAAACTGAGAGGATTTCCAATGTCCATATTGAAAGAGAAATTGTTCAGTATGTACACATTCCAATTATCTGCCGAAGACGGGGGAAAGGGACGGTTACATGGATCGTCTTTACTGAAGAAGAAGAAGAAGAAGAAGGAAAAGAAGAAGAAAAAGAAGAAGAAGACACGGTTGTTTTGAAAGGTTAGTTCCCGGGGCAAGGTCTTCACAGGACGTGTTGATGTAAACACGAAAAGACGGTCATACGTCAAAGGTTGACATCATATTTTCCATATATTCTAGTTTGTTCTTGCGTAAGTTAAAAAAAAAAGCTTTATGGACGCGAAATTTGAAGAGAATTCACATTTGAATATACGCAAATACTCACACATAACTCCAACATATTTGAACCTGATATTTTGCATTCCTTTTTGTTTGTTTTTGCTTACGCTAAAATACTTCTTGAACAGGGAAGTTCGTCATAGAAAAATCATACTTAAATGTTAACGAACTCATAAAAAAACATATTTAACTTTCATCTGCTATGTGGGAGTGATTAAAAATCTACAAAATGTATCGTAAGCTATCACACACACACACACAGAGAGAGAGAGAGAGAGAGAGAGAGAGAGAGAGAGAGAGAGAGAGAGAGAGATTTCACACAATTTCTCCCTACCGTCCGTCCTCCTCAAACAATACAATCGTCAAAATACCAAGCGGGCGTTTCGCGTATTTCCGTTGAGCAAGACTATCACACAATAACCGAATAAAGAAAAAAAAATGTCTTTCAAGACATCCAAGAGATAGGAGGATTATGGAACTGTTCCCCTGGTCGTAAAACGGCTCTGGAACGCCTCTGGAACATAGTGCTGGACGTTCCAGAAAGGTATGTAGATACGCATCCTGGAACGGCAGTGGAGTCTTGCAAGTCCTTTCTCTCTCTCGGGACGAAATGTAAACAAAACTATGATCTCTCGCGAGTGGGCTGTTAGACCGGTTGTCTTCTCAGCTTCTTCTTCTTCTTTTTCTTCTTCTTCTTCTTCTCCATTTCCAGCATTCTACAGGAAAGGATCAGTCGAATAATTGGGCAATTAGAAAGGAAACGAGACACATGACTAAATCAAGATAAATGAGAATCATTACTCCGGCCATTTATGTCCGATTTCCTTGTAGCTTGTTCCGCTCTCGAAGTATCAGTTCCTCTCTCTCTCTCTCTCTCTCTCTCTCTCTCTCTCTCTCTCTCTCTCCTTTCGTTATTCTCCATCATTCTCTGTCCTTTCTCTCTCCATCTTTTATTCTTTCTTTCTCCCTCTCTCTCTCTCTCTCCTTTCGTCATTCTCCATCATTCTCTGTCCTCTCTCTCTCTCCATCTTTTATTCTTCTCTCTCTCTCCTTTCGTCATTCTCCATCATTCTCTGTCCTCTCTCTCTCCATCTTTTATTATTCTCTCTCGCTCTCACTTTCTCCTTTCGTCATTCCCCATCATTCTCGGTCCTCTCTGTCTCTCTCTCCATCTTTTATTCCTTTCCTCTTCCTCCTCTTCCTCTCTCCTCTTTCTCTCTCCTTTCGTTTATTCTCCATTTCAATTCTCTGTCCTCTCTCTCTCTCTCTCCATCTTTTATTCTTCTCTCTCTCTCTCCCTCCTCGACCGATATAACCTCGTATTCGAAAAAAAAAAACTTTTATGACGAAGGTCATCACGAATCGAAATACTTCCTTCCATGGGATGTGATCTTGAGGAGCCATAAAGAAATATATTTTCTTGAACTTTATCCATATTTACTCGTCCAGTTTTAATACATTATGTCCTCATCGTTGCCAAGGACGTTGTGCTAATTTTATAAGCTTAATATATTATATTTCCCTTGACTTTATTAATATATACTTGTTGAAAGTTAATACATATTTCTTTGTGAATGGTTGCCAAAGAATTGGTGCTTGCTTTCATGAGCTTAATAAATTATATTTCCTGTGACTTTATTAATATTTACTTGTGCCATAATATATATAACTTTGTTAATTATTGCCAAAGACTTGGAGAATGTTTTTATAAGCTTAAAGAAATATATTTCCTTTGACTTTATCAATGTATACTTGTTCAATGTTAATAAATCTTCCTCTTCTTCCCAGCTGGTTCCCATTTTTATACGGGGTCGCCATTTCGGATGAGCCGTTTCCATCTATTTCTTATAGCCGTGAAAATCGTTACCAAAGAATCTATACTTGTATTTATAAGCTTATTATTCGTGCAATACAACATTACTCAGGAAATACCCGTTTGATTGTAAGAGCCAATTAAGCACACGAAAGGCAGGTATAATCAACGTCTGAACTATGCTACACCGTAGCAGTCATATCATTATTGTACAAGCCAATTAAGGACACGAAAGGCAGGTATAATGAACGTCTGAATTATGCTCGACCATTGCAACCATTATTATAGTCCAATCTTACAAAGAATTTATTACAGTACAAGATTTACGCATTCGGAAGCATTTATTACAGTACAAAATTTACGCATGATAGAGAGAGAGAGAGAGAGAGAGAGAGAGAGAGAGAGAGAGAGAGAGAGAGAGAGAGCAGTTGATTTGTCGTTCGAAATAAAAAGAAATAAAGAAAAAAATACAAGAAAAATCTAGGATTGCTCTCCAGATTAGCTGCTAAAGAAAGTGACAGGTGATAGTAGATAAGGAAGACGGGAATAAATTGAAGGAAGAAGGAAGAGAGAAACAGGTAAGATAAGAGCGACCAGATTCCTTTGAGAAAGAGGACAAGTGAAAGGGAAAGAAAGAGAGAAGAGAGAGAGAGAGAGAGAGAGAGAGAGAGAGATACTCATTACCATATTGATAGCTAGTAGTCTCGTTAATTTAGAAGATATGCTTTTTACCTCAGGCAGAGAGAGAGAGAGAGAGAGAGAGAGAGAGAGAGAGAGAGAGAGAGAGAGAGAGAATCTACTAAGCAAATGTAACTAACGTGCATATGCATTTGGCTTAAACATAGTCCATAGGAATAACTTGTTTCAAGAATATCTTGCGTAAAATATAACATTACATTACTAGTATTTTCTGGAGACGGGAAAACGGCCAGTCTTGAAAAGCAAAAGAGTACTAGGTTTAAGAAAGAAATACAAATAATAAATAAAATCAGTGGAAGTTCTAATAAAAAACATACCAGACATTGTCCTAGGCATAACTGCAAAAGAAAAAAAATAAAAAATAAATAAATAAATAATGCACGTGCATTTTCAGTAAGTTTAACTCTTAATCTGCAACATCCTGCAAAACACAATCACTGCAGAAAACAGATTTACGACACAAGCTTCCTACAATAATTCCCCCCTCCCCCTCTGACCCCCACAAAAGGCTATACCTGAACCAGGTCAAGCATTATACTACTACTGTCAGGTAAGACTGCCTGAACTATTATAGCAGGATTCCTTTCCCGGCTGAAATCTAGGTCATATTAACTGTGGTTGATGCTGGGAGAATGGGTCTCTCTCTCTCTCTCTCTCTCACCCAAGGAATGTATTGCCAGTCACCTGTCAAGATAAAACAGTCCAACTAATTTTATTACCAAGCACTAAACTTTCATAGTTATTATTATTATTATTATTATTATTATTATTATTATTATTATTATTATTATTATTATTATTATTTATTGGAATGAGACCTTCTTTAAAACAAGTCTTATTGAAAGATATTGCTACATCAGCTGCATTCAACTTGTAAATAGTCTTCTCTATTTTTCTAATAACAGGTTTCTCTCTGCTACTACAACTGGCGAGTATTGCGCCGATATTACTCATCAGGAGGAGTCAATTTCGGGGATATTGCTTAAAATTTATTTATTTGTCACAGTAAAAGAACAAATAGATTAAAACATAAGTACATCTAGTGGCCAACGTTTCTCTCGGTATCATCCGAGCATGATCACGGCAGTGGATCGGAGCAAACTGTAGATGCTGTTGTTGTTGTTTAAGATTAAGCTGGGCCTTATGCCAGCACGGGCTCTTGCTCAAGAGCAGCCCGTAAGTGTAGATGCTGTCGGAATCTACTCAATATATAGTAGCATATCAGCAGGGGGTCAACCGCTCGCTGGGTTTTCATTGGCTGGTGGCGCAATGCGTTCCTGCTAATGGCTGGAGGAAGTTTTCTTCAAGACACTTCTATTATTATTATTATTATTATTATTATTATTATTATTATTATTATTATTATTATTATTATTATTATTATCATTATTATTATTATTATTATTATTTAGGAAGCAGACCCTCTCTCAAGCATACTTTATTAAAAGTAACGCTGCTGAAGTAGCCATTACTTTTAATAAAGTATTATTATTATTATTATTTTTTTTTTTTTTTTTTTTTTTTTGCTCTATCACAGTCCTCCAATTCGACTGGGTGGTATTTACAGTGTGGGGTTCCGGGTTGCATCCTGCCTCCTTAGGAGTCCATCACTCTTCTTACTATGTGCGCCGTTTCTAGCTTCACACTCTTCTGCATGAGGCCCGGAGCTACTTCAACCTCTAGTTTTTCTAGATTCCTTTTCAGGGATCTTGGGATCGTGCCTAGTGCTCCTATGATTATGGGTACGATTTCCACTGGCATATCCCATATCCTTCTTATTTCTATTTTCAGATCTTGATACTTATCCATTTTTTCCCTCTCTTTCTCTTCAGCTCTGGTGTCCCATGGTATTGCGACATCAATGAGTGATACTTTCTTCTTGACTTTGTCAATCAACGTCACGTCTGGTCTATTTGCACGTATCACCCTATCCGTTCTGATACCATAGTCCCAGAGGATCTTTGCCTGATCGTTTTCTATCACTCCTTCAGGTTGGTGCTCGTACCACTTATTACTGCAAGGTAGCTGATGTTTCTTGCACAGGCTCCAGTGGAGGGCTTTTGCCACTGAATCATGCCTCTTTTTGTACTGGTTCTGTGCAAGTGCCGGGCATTCGCTTGCTATGTGGTTTATGGTTTCATTTTTCGTATTGCACTTCCTACATATGGGAGAGATGTTATTTCCGTCTATCGTTCTTTGAACATCTCTGGTTCTTAGGGCCTGATCTTGTGCCGCTGTTATCATTCTTTCAGTTTCCTTCTTTAGCTCTCCCCTCTGTAGCCATTGGCATGTGTCATCGCTGGCTAGTTCTTTAGCCTGTCTCATGTATTGTCCGTGCATTGGCTTGTTGTGCCAGTCCTCTGTTCTGTTTGTCATTCTCCTGTCTGTATATTTCTGGGTCTTCGTCTACTTTTATTAGTCCTTCTTCCCATGCACTCTTTAGCCAGTGCTCTGTTCTCGATGTTGACGCAGTCCTCTATACTTAGTAGTCCTCTCCCTCTCCATTCCACTATTCCTGCGCTGTATCTGATTACTGGCACTGCCCATGTGTTTACGGCTTTTATCATATTTCCGGCGTTGAGTTTTGACTTGAGTATCGCCTTGAGTCTCTGCATATATTCTTTCCTGATCGTGTCCTTCATCTCTTGGTGTTTTATATCCCCTCCTTCCATTATTCCCAGGTATTTGTATCCTGTCTCATCTATGTGTTTGATGTTGCTCTCATCTGGTAGCTTTATCCCTTCAGTTCTCGTTACTTTGCCTTTTTGTATGTTGACTAAGGCGCATTTTTCTATTCCAAACTCCATCCTGATGTCCCCAGATACAATCCTTACAGTCTGGATTAGGGTATCTATTTCCTTGATGCTCTTACCATACAGCTTGATGTCGTCCATGAACATCAGATGGTTGATTCTGTAGCCTCTTTTCTTGAGTTGGTACCCGGCATCCATCTTCTGTAGTACTTTTGTCATGGGAATCATGGCTACTACGAAGAGTAGTGGGGACAGTGAGTCGCCCAGGAAGATCCCTCTCCTGATATTAACCTCTGCTAGTCTTATTTCAGAGCTTGTAAATATTGTATTCCAGTTGAGCATTGTATTTTTGAGGAAGCTGATGGTGTTCTATTAGCCATGTGTGTGGTATCATGTCGAAGGCTTTCTTATAGTCTATCCATGCCATGCTTAGGTTGGTTTTCCTTCTCCTACTGTTCTTCATTACCATTTTGTCTATCAGGAGCTGGTCTTTTGTGCCCCTACACTTCCTTCTGCAGCCTTTCTGTTGGTGGGGGATGGTGTTTGTCTCTTCTAGGTAATTGTATAGCCTTTCACTGATGATACCTGTTAGTAACTTCCACATTATTGGTAGGCAGTGATAGGCCTGTAGTTACTGGCTATATTTTCTTTCCCTTACTCTTGTCTTTTTGTACTAAGGATGTTCTTCCTGTGGTCATCCATTTGGGTGCATGGTGATTTGAGATACAATGCTGGAGTTGTTCTGCTATTCGTGGGTGTAGGGCCTTGAAGTTTTTTTGTTTTTGAGCCAGTATCCATGGGACTTCATCGGGACCTGGGGCTTTCCAGTTTGGCATTTTCTTTAGTTGGTGTCTGACTGTGTCTGTCGTGATTTCTGTGAATCTTTGTTTTATTCTCCCTGTTTCTTCTTCCTTGACTTCCTGGAGCCATGTTGTGTGTTTGTTGTGTAGATACCGGATTGCTCCATATGTTTTCCCAGAGTCTCTTACTTGGTTCGGCTTCAGGAATTTCTTGGTGGTTGTCTTCCCCTCTTAGTTGGCTGTATAGTCTTTTCTGGCTGGTTCCGAATAGTTTGTTCTGTTGGTATCCCTTATTCCTGTTCATGTACCGTTGGATCTTATGTGCTTTGGCCTTAAGCCTCTGTTTTACATCTTCTATTGTGTTGTTTAGTCCCCTCTCTTGTACTTTGTATTTCTCGTTCAGTTCCTCCCTTGTTTTCTTGCTTCTTAGCCTTTTTTCTGCCATCTCTTTCAGTTTACTCAAGTCAGATCTCATCACCATGATTTGCTTTTCCAGGCGCCTTTTCCAAGGAGGTTGCTGTTTTGGTTTCTGTTGGGTTGGTTGTGCTGGTGGTGTCGGTGTTCGAATCCCATCAGTTCTGCTACTAATCTTGCTCCTGCATATGCCAAGTTATTTGTTTCTGTGATACTGGTGGTGTGTATTATGCCCATTATTTCATTGACCTCACTTGTTTTCTCCCTTAATTTCTTGGTGTTGTAGGCTTTCATGGAGGGGATCTTTGTTCTCTCTGTATCTGGCTCCATCCATTTTCTAATCTTTTCTACCCATTCCGTCCTCTCTGTTACTTCGTCGGTGTTTCTTCGTGTGTCGTTGTTTGATACTTCATCATCCCTGTCGTCTTCTGTGGCATCGTCTCTCAGTTCGTCTTCGTGTAATTCGTTGTCGTGTGACATTTCCCTTTCCAGTTTTTCTCTTTCTGTTGGGGAGAGCCAGTTCTTTTTCTTTATGTTCCTTACTTGGTCTGCCAGCCTCTGCTCTGTTTGGGGGGTGTTATTCCTCTCATTCTTCTATATCCTCTCTCCGTCGGGTTGCTTCTGATGTAGCATTATTATTATTATTATTATTATTATTATTTATTATTATTATTATTATTATTATTATTATTATTATTATTATTATTTAGCTCACACAATAGTTTTATAAGGACTAGGCTCTTTAGTGTAAGACAAACACAATATACGACCTCAAAGGTTAAGGAAAAACAGATATAAATGTAAGCTGTCATATCGACCAGTCTCTTAAGAATGGGAATGCCATGGAATGAAATCTAATGGTATATACCGCCAGCAAGAAGGCGCACTGTGGACACCTTAAAAAAAAAAAAGAAGAAAAAAAAAAACTCGAGCTCGATGCCATCGAATTGAATCGAATGGAATATGCCACCAGCAAGAAGGCGCACCGTAGACACCTAAAAAAAAAAAAAAAAAAAAAAAAAAAAAAAAAAAAAAAAAAAAACACACACACACACACCACGAGCTCGCACTCGGAATACCAACCCGACCATAAAAACGTTTGGCTGTGGCTTAAGAAGTCTTGCGGCCACTTCCCGCAAAACGCCGATTTATTCGGGAGAGTCAAGGACGTTGGTAATTAGTATATTCACGTCGTCACTGCATCTTTATTAATATAAGGAACGGTGTCACGTGAAAGACTGACGTAAGATTGGTTCTTTAATGGTGTCAGGTTGATTTGGGGGTTAATGTTGTAACGTGTCAACATCTGATGTGAGATAGATATGTGTAAGCTTGTTTTTTTTCATGATTTTAGGTTGTTTTGGAGCTAAATGTTCTAACTTGACTACATTTAGTGTGTAAAAGTTAATGTAAACTTTGTTTTTATTTACGATTTTATCTTTTTTGGGGGTAAATGTTGTAACTTGACAACATTTAACGTAATTAGCATAGTGGATTATGAATGAATAATGAAGTGAACAGCTTAAAATCAATACTGACTCTTGTATTGATGAAAAATGAAAAATAACGCTCCGCATCAAATGCTAATACACTTACGGGTAGCATAATTTTTGGGGAAACTGCTTCTCCATTTCCTGCATAAGGAAAGAGGAAGAAGTTTGTTGCTATGCAGTCCCATTCATTTATTCTTTTGCCAGAGAGAGAGAGAGAGAGAGAGAGAGAGAGAGAGAGAGAGACGTTTCAGCCACCAATCGACGAGTATCCTCAGGGCTTTTGTGCGAGAGACAATTTCACTGACTTAAAGGAGTTACAGCCTTACATGACAAAATTTAGGAACGAAAATACAAGTTTGAGTTAAAGAAGAGTGGAAACAGATCTAAGAGATCTTCTATGGAGCTTCATGGGACTGCTTCCTTCAAATCCAGTGAGAATCCTAAAGGACTCCCTGTGGTTATCCTATTGGTAGGGAACATCAGTTACTCTGATAGGGTCATCTACAGGAGCCCTTTTGTGAAGCACGTCCATAAAAACGGTAAAAATAAACAATGAACATTAATAACAAGGCTTAAATTTTGCAGTATAACAAATTTGAACTACTAGATGCATCAATTTGATACTGTTGAATAATGAAATAGTTTTAATATTCATGTATACAAGATAGTTTATGATATGACTAATAACGCCTGCGCAAGATATATGCAAATGAACCAACCCACACTGCACACAATAGCACGCACTTAAACTGAGCGCTAATTAGCGTATAAACATCTGCATAAAATATTAAAACTCAACACCTAAGTGATCACGAAGCAACAAAATAAATTCATGTAAGAAGTTTGCTCATTCAGCGATTAGAAAGCGTGGTAGCATCACAGTGATTTAATAGAGAAATATCTTCCGTCGGAACTCATGAATAAAATTCACTAATGTTTGGCAAGTTTGAACGGGATCACTATTCAACATGCAGCCATTTCAAACTTCTCTGTGATCTTTTAAAGGTGAAATTCTTTACCAAACCTCGATGAACGACTTGGAGACTGAATAAAATACATAGGTAATCGAATTATACATATAAATCAAGCATAATCAAGCGCACGAACAGCTACAAACAGACAGAAGGACGTTGTTCAAGCAAAACGAGACAAAACCATAACTCTACTAGAGCATCTTCAAACTGAATGTACACACTTTCACCTTGTTTGGTTTTATGTTCAGCCCTCCACAGGGATAATTCACTCTCTGGCTGGCCCTTGCGCATTTTCAAAATAAGGTGCTTCTTATATTTTATAATTGTCTTTTAGCGTTTTCTCGTCAGTATCGTAGCTCCTGCAAATAAAGTCTTTAGTTCGTTTTTTTAATTTGCTTTCTTCTTGTATGATCTTAACTCTAGGCGGTATCTCGTGTGTAGTTTTGGTGCGCATGATCAAATGCTCTCTCGCCTGACTTACTATTTTGTTCTAGGTTTAAATAGCCTATAAACTTCCCTTGCATGTCTGATTACAATATTCATTTCAGGTCTAAAGAAGCTTCAGCAGTTTCTCAGATAAGTTGGTTCACCAGGTCATGCCCTTATTGTTCACATCAACCTTCAAAAGTATTTTGTGAAATATGGTTCTCATCCGGAAGAAGTAACAATGTAACAATTATGTCCAGAATCTTTAAAATGTCATCATATCTTTTAATTCAACCTCTAGTTTAAGTAACATCACGATTAAGCAGCATTTTTGGTTACGAATTATGACATTATCAGAACTTTTATTAACCAATGGAATCTTTTATGTATTAAACATCAATTATCTTCAAAACTAGAATCATTACAACATCTCCACTATCAACGAGACATCAGTTATTGCACATACAAAAGCTAAAACAACAAGAGACTACAACCAATCAACAACTCACAACCATAACATAATTTTTTTAAGAAAACTTCCAACAATCTACTTCAAACTACAAAGCCTTCATCGTAATGGAACAACAAAATTTACAATCACAACCGAAATCTAGAACAACAAGAGAATCTATAACCATCAACAATTCACAACCATGACATCATCTTCATAGGCGGGAAAACAACCGAAAACCTCATTAGCAACTATAACAAATTCTTCATCGTAAAGGAACCGCAAAAGCTACAGTCACACCGAACTTGTCAACAACAAGAGAATCTATAACCATCAACAACTCACAACCATATCATCATCTTCACATTCAAGAAAACCGCCAAAAACCTTCTTCTAACTTCAACAAAACCATCGTAATAGAACATCAAAAGCTACAATCACAACCGAACCTGACAACAACTAGAGAATCTATAACCATCAACAACTCATAACCATAACATCATCTTCATAGGCAGGAGGAAAGTCAACAACCTTCTTCAAACTAAAACAAATTCCTTACCCTAAGGGAACAACAAAAGCTACAATCACCCCCAAACTTGACAACAACAGGATAATCTATAACCATCAACAACTCACAACCGTAACATCATCTTCAATGGAAATAAAACAGTCAATAACCTTATTAACAACTATAACAAAGCATTCATCGTAAGGGACCAGCAAAACTTACAATCACAACCGAAATCTGAAACGAGATTTTATAACCATCAACAAGTCACAACCATATCATCATCTTCATAGGCAAAAAAACAGCCAAAAACCTCCTTCAAACTTCAACAGAACCATCGTAAATGAACAGCAAAAGCTACAATCACCCCCAAACTTCAGAACAACAACAACATCAGTCACGAAAAGTATTTCCTTTGCTGCGCCGGCAGCTGTAATTTTCTGTCAACGAATCGTTGCTGTAGAAGCTGGCAATAACAGCTATTGCACAGCAGTATTTGTCACCGCAGGGAACCTTACGTCATTATAGTCCTTTTGGTTTCAAACCTTCATCAGTGCCTTTCGGTTTGTTGCTATGATAGAAAGAGGGTGAAGTTGAAGATGTCTGTTATTTGAAGAAAAATGGCTGTGAATTATAACTCTTCCTGCAATTATTATTATTATTATTATTATTATTATTATTATTATTATTATTATTATTATTATTATTATTATTATTATTATTATTATTATTATTATTATTATTTTTTTTTTTTTTTTTTTTTTTTTTTTTTTTTTTTTTTTTTTTTTTTTTTTTTTTTTTTTGCTCTATCACAGTCCTCCAATTCGACTGGGTGGTATTTATAGTGTGGGGTTCCGGGTTGCATCCTGCTTCCTTAGGATCCATCACTTTATCTTACTATGTGTGCCGTTTCTAGGATCACACTCTTCTGCATGAGACCTGGAGCTACTTCAGTCCTCTAGTTTTTTCTAGATTCCTTTTCAGGGATCTTGGGATCGTGCCTAGTGCTCCTATGATTATGGGTACGATTTCCACTGGCATATCCCATATCCTTCTTATTTCTATTTTCAGATCTTGATACTTATCCATTTTTTCCCTCTCTTTCTCTTCAACTCTGGTGTCCCATGGTATTGCGACATCAATGAGTGATACTTTCTTCTTGACTTTGTCAATCAACGTCACGTCTGGTCTATTTGCACGTATCACCCTATCCGTTCTGATACCATAGTCCCAGAGGATCTTTGCCTGATCGTTTTCTATCACTCCCTCAGGTTGGTGCTCGTACCACTTATTACTGCAAGGTAGCTGATGTTTCTTGCACAGGCTCCAGT
>NC_061103.1:36453867-36508867 GCF_015104395.2 Macrobrachium nipponense
TAATTTTAGTTTTCAATATTGAATATTGTTTTAAAAAGTCAGGCGTGTTGGTTAGTATGATTAGAAGCAGCCCAGCTTCACGAAAAGTCTATTTAAAAAGTTTTAACTTGTAAAACATACATTGTTACCTTTGTAAAAAAGATTGAATTTTATTTAAAAAGTCAAGCGTAATGGTTTGTATGCTTAGAAACAGTCCAATATTAAGAAAAATCAAGGAAAACTTAAAATTCTTTACATACACCGATACTCTTGAGAGGAGCCCAGTCTTAGTAAAAATCAAGGAAATATATAATTTACATACTTTGATACCTATGAAAGAAGCCCAGTTTTAGAAAAAATCAAGGAAGAATTATAATTTATATACATTGATACCCTTGACAGGAGTCCAGTTTTAGGTAATAAATCAAAGGAAAATTATAATTTTTTACCTACACTGACGACACTTTTGAAATCATTTCAACCAAGAACTAGGTAATATACGCAAAGAGGCCATTTCATACCCTACTCTACTTTCGCCTAATTTCTCTCTGTCTTCAACTCAAGGTCGACCTTAGACTCCTCTTCCCTTCTCCCACGGTCATCCTTTCCTTTTTCTTCCCTTCAAGGTCTACGTTTATTGCTTCCCTTCTTCTTTGAATCTTCCTATATCCGCCCTTCAAGGTGAGGAAAAACATTTATTTTGGTGGTCTTCAGACCCATAATGATTTAATCACCATAAGATGTTCCTACCAGTATTAACTTATGCATCAGAGACTTGGAGCCTTACTAAAGCCTTAGGGCATAAGCTAGTTACAACTCAAAGAGCTATGGAAAGAATAATGATGGGAATAACACCAAGACACAGAAAAAGAGCAACATGGGTACGAGAGCAAACTAAAGTAGAGGATATTCTAACAAGTAAGAAAAAGAAATGGACATGGGCAGAACATTTATAATGAGAATGTCAGATAATAGATGGACGAAAATAATAACAGAATGGGTCCCTAGAGATTGCAAACGAAGCGGGGGAAGGAAGAGAAGACGATGGATTGACAAGCTAAGAAAATTTGCGAGTATAGAATGACATAGAAAGACCATAAACAGACGGGAGTGGAAGGACATGTCTGAGGCCTTTGTCCTGCAGTGGACTAGCAACGGCTGATGATGATGATGAATCACCATTATTATTATTATTATCATTATTATTATATTATTCAGAAATTGAACCCAATTCATATGGAACAAGCCCACCACAGGGGCCACTGACTTGAAATTCAAGCTGCCAAAGAATATTGTGGTATTCAATCGGAAGAATGAGATCAGTTATCAGGGAAAGATAAGTTAACAAATAAATAAATAAAATAAATATTATAAAAGATAGTAAAATATTAAAATTCAAGTTGAACTGTATTAGGGTAGTAATGGATCGCTTGAACTTCTGAAGTTCCAACTGCACAACATCCTCAGGGAGGCTGGCCCACAGCAACCTTAAACATTCAAGGGATACCGGGCGTAAATCAAATATCCAAAGGGGTAGCAAGCTTAAATATACAAGGTATACCAATCTTAAATCAAATAAACAAGGGGTACCAAGCTTAAACATTCAAAGGGTACCGAGCGTAAATCAAATATCCAAAGGGGTAGCAAGCTTAAATATACAAAGGATACAATCTTAAATCAAATATCCAAAGGGGTACCAAGCTTAAACATTCAAGGGATACCGAGCGTAAATCAAATAAATAGGGGTAGCAAGCTTAAATATACACTGGATACCGAGCTTAAATCAAATATACAAGGCGTGGTAAGCTTTAATATACAAGGACTACAGAGCTCAAATCAAACATACAAGGGGTAGCAAGCTTAAATATACAAGGGATGCCGAGCTTAAATCAAATATACATGGAGTAGCAAGCTTAAATATACAAGGGATACCGAGTTTAAATCAAATATACATGGAGTAGCAAGCTTAAATATACAAGGGATATCGAGCTTAAATCAAATATACCAGGGGTACCGAGCATAAATCAAATATACAAGGAGTAGCAAGCTTAAATATACAAGGATACAGAGCGTAAATCAAATATACAAGGGGTAACAAGCTTAAATATACAAGGGATACCATTCTTAAATCAAATATCCAAAGGGGTAGCAAGGTTAAACATACAAAGGATACGATCTTAAATCAAATATACAAGGGGTAGCAAGCTTAAATATACAAGGGATACCGAGCTTAAATCAAATATATATACAAGGGGTAGCAACCTTAAATATACAAGGGATACCGAGCGTAAATCGTAAATTAAATTTACCAGGGATACCGACCGTAAATCAAATATACAAGGGGTAGCCAGTTTAAATATACTACAAGGGGGGTACCAAGCGTAAATCAAATACACAACTCAACCCTTATCGCAACTAATGTTTACCTTCACGGAACGAGGTTAATTTCAAGGCAGTTGCCATAATCATCCCTCGAGTTCAAGAGGGGCCCAAACACCTGCGATTAAGTCATTTGGCCAACATAGTAAACAATGTGCCTTCTTAATGTGTTTTTTTTTTTAACCCTCGAGCGATCCCGAGCCTAATTTGTCTTGTACTAGAGAGCGTTCACTTTCTTGGAGCGATTTCAGGTATGTTGTGATGTCACTGATTTATTTATTAATTTTTTATTTTTTTTATCGAGTGAGAGATCTTTTTTTCTGTATTTCCCTTAACCTTCTATCACTTCTTCCTTATGAACGCTGTAATATTCTTTAGAAGCTTGACTTTCTAGTCGGTGGCCCCTATGGTGGGTTTGTTGTATATGAATAGGGATTTATCTTCTGAATAATAATAATAATAATAATAATAATAATAATAATAATAATAATAATTAAAAATCCTCATAGTAGCACGAGTCTTCAAATGGAGAAACAAATCCACAGTCATGTAAATGTACATATATTTAAAATTAAAAACAGCTGTTTTTAAATTTAAATATATGTACATTTACATAACTGTGGATTTGTTTCTCCAATAATAATAATAATAGATGTAGTATAAAAAAAACATGCAGAACATTCAATTTGCCCACTAAAATATTTGTTTTAATGTTGGAGAGATATAAAGACTTCAGAAAGTTATAAAATGCCCCCTCCCCCAGCAAAAAAAAAAAAAAAAAATAATAATAATACCCTAAAATGCAATATTTGAGATTAAGGTTAATGAAGCAGTAAAAAAAAAAATGAATACACTCTCTCCCTCTCTCTCTCTCTCCCAATTATACCTAAGCAATGTATGCGTAGCTAAATAAATATGCACTGGAAGTTGGGTAGACCTAATCTATACATTTTTACTGTTCTTGTCAATAAATAAATACACACTCTGTCTGCCTGTCTGTGTCTGTGTCTGTCTGTGTCTCTCTCCCAATTATAGCTAAGCAAAGTGCGCGTATCTATATATCCACAGTCTTCTGTAATAGCCATAATTATACAAACACGCGAACACAGAGAACCAATTCCCTTATCACGAAAACCACGTATCCATTCCTTATCTCCCTCACACCAACCACCTCCCTGATAAGACAACATGACGACAACACGAAAAAATAATCACCGGGTGTCATGATCGCGCCATCTACCGGACGTGAACGGAACTTAATGGGAACGACGACCCCGAAAAGTGAGCAGGTAATGGTCTCGAGATGTTTTTTTTTTTTAAGAGATTAGTTCTTCTACTTTCGTGGGAATCAGGGACGTCCTCAGGAAGGTTCCCCCTTGTTTCTCAGCAATTTGGAGGAGCCTTAAATTGGCGAAATTGGGCGTTTGTGTCTGATGGGGCGTTTGGCGACGCGCATTTTCCCAGGTTTTATAGGGTCGCCCTTTGTGGCGTTTTAGAATGAATGAATGAATAAGAAAGTAAATAAATGAATAAATAAATAAATAACTGAAAGGATAAATAAATACAAAGAGAAAGCATTGGGTTTGCCATTCATGTGTGTGAATGGATATGTACATTAAATAATGAGATGAAAAATATATATATGATTTTGGGTATATGAAAAATTGAAAAATAATCACTTATAGGGTTTGATTATGTTAATTTTAATATATATATATATATATATATATATATATATATATATGCATAAATACATAACAACAGGCATACATACACATGCATACTATGAGATATGATTATATATTGTATTATAATATGTATATATATATATATATAGATATATGATATATATATAATCATAAAACTGTACGTAACAGTCCTTAAAATAATATATATATATATATATATATATATATATATATATATATATATATATTTGTGTGTGTATGTGTGTGTGTGTGTGTGTGTATGATTGTAAGGTAATCAAACAAAACCTGTTATCACTTATCCATAAAAGTCACCCCCCAAAAAAATCTGGAAAAACTACGAAATGCAAAACTTTTACGACTTAAAAGAAGAAGAAGAAGAAGAAGAAGAAGAAGAAGAAGAAGAAGAACAATTCCTTGTTGACCCGTCAAGATTCTCCATGGACCTGCCAAGATTACCCCCTAAACAAGGGAGCATCGAAATGAAGAATCCAAAGAACGATGGCTATCACCCCCTACCCTCCCACTCCTTTTTTAAGGACGTATAGAAAGTCGTCTGGAAACTTCTGCAAATGGCGGACAATGAAAGATGAAGCAAGGGTAATGAAGGAAAGGTAATAAGGGAATAATGACAGTAGACTGATAATCGTGTAATTGGGAAAATACCAACAAAATAACTATAGTGATAATTGATAATAACGGTGGTGTTATTGTGGGTTTATAACTGATAACATAGTAATTATATCTGTTGTTGTTAATGCTTAATGTTACGAAGAAACAGAGCAGCATCTTGGAGTGATGATAAGGAGAGAGAGAGAGAGAGAGAGAGAGAGAGAGAGAGAGAGAGAGAGGCAGGCTATTAATTGTACGCGTTACGAGCAAATAGTTTTTTTTTTTTGCCTTGGACATAACCTGAATGCTTGCTGAGAGAGAGAGAGAGAGAGAGAGAGAGAGAGAGAGAGAGAGAGAGAGAGAGAGATTTTACTTCTCTTAATATTACGTAGATTTTGTGTATATATCGTTACGCACAAAACTGTCATTACAATACAATCTTTTTCCCAATTCTTTACGACATATTCAAAAATATTTTCATTATATCATCATTTTTCCAAATAGGTCTGAATCCTTATCATGCACTAAGCACCATCTTCGTACCAAATCGCGCCTTGCGTAATGATATTCCAGCTAGTAAAATAAATTAATAAACAGAAAATCTAAAGAAAAAAAAAAAAAAAAAGACAGATCGGTTGCCCAAAATTCCAACATTCATCGCCAAGAAGAAGCATCTGGCTTCCAGATGTAAACAAGACTAAGGAGGCGAGAAACGGAGGGAATAAATGAGAGGTAGAGGGTGAAAGGGGGTTATAGGAAGGAAGGAAAGAAGGAGGGGTGATGAGTGAGGGGTGAGGGGTGAGGAGGAGTGAGGTATTCCAAACGGTCAGTCAGTGAAGGGTATAAAAAGTGAGAGGTCCCTGGAAGAGACGGGCGGGTTGTGAAAGCAGACTTCTGGTTGAGAATCGCTATGGAAGGTGACGATGGGAACAAATTTGGAGAATTTGAGGGAATGAGAATGTTATCATTATCAAAGTGTGTTGGAGTTCATGACTCATAACATATCAATAATAACATGTGTTATCGTTACTGAATTATAACAATAACAGCTAGTATAGTCATGTTATTTTTATTGAATAATAATATCACCAGCAAGCAGAACCGCTTCACGAAATGATAAAATGGAGAGAGCGAGAGAGAGAGAGAGAGAGAGGGGGGTTTTATTTATGTAAATATTATGCAGACTAGTGGTATACATCGTATGCAAACAGGTTGCACTACCATATAATTATCAATTTCTTAAGCGTCTTGACTTGATAAATAACCAACTCGTTTTCCGTTGCTTAAAGGCTTCATTAAGGTACAATCCTCCCCAAAAATGTCTTTAGGATATTGAGAGGAAAACAAGCAATCGAGTTTTCTGTGCAGTGTAATAATCAAAGCCACCGAAAAGGGATCTATATTTCCGTGCTCTCGGTGTATAATACTGTAAGAGCCGCAGTCCATGAAACTCTCAGCCGGCAGTGGTGGTGGCCTGTCCTATAGCGTTGCTAGAAGCACGATTATGGCTAAATTTAACTTTCAATAAAATTCAAATGACCAAGGCTACACGGCTGTAATTTGGTATGTTTGATGATTGGAGGTTGGATGATCAACAAAGCAATTTGCAGCCCTCTAGCCTCAGTAGTTTTTAAGATCTGAGGGCGGAAAGAATGCTTTGTTCTGTGCCTTGAGTTCATACATAACTAACTCGTTTTCTGTTGCTCAAACGCTCCGGTTCGAGATGAACTCACCCAAGAGAGAGAAACGAGTTCAAACCGACTACAATAAGAGCATACGAAGAAGGACTCTCAAGGTCAGGAGAAAGGATTTGCGTTATATAACTGGAAGGAGAGAGAGAGAGAGAGAGAGAGAGAGAGAGAGAGAGAGAGAGTTATTTGAAATTCTCAATGTTCCTCGTTCAATTATTTGAATAAAAAAAACTTGCAGGAGAGAGAGAGAGAGAGAATGAATATCACGGGCAATTTAGCTGTTGAGTGATTGGCCTTTGTAGCTTTGAGAGAGAGAGAGAGAGAGAGAGAGACATTCCCCACGTCCCTCCTCTAATCCACCTTTAAGGGATTTTCAAGGCGAACTGAGACACAGAAATGAAAGTCTATCTAACATCTTCACTGCCCTTCTATTTGCCTAAATACCTGAGGACGACGCGGCTCTGCTGATGAAACCTCCTTCTTGTAGTAGTACCTAGGGGCGTGTTGTCGCTTACTCGGGGAGGAAGCCTACAAACTACTCTGTTCTTTTTGTTGTAGTTCTTGTTTGGGGGGTTAGGAAAGGTCTATGGACGAGCCTAGAATGGTCTGAAAAAGGTCTCTGAAAAAGCTGTTTCGCGTCGAGTAAAAGATACAGGAATTTTAGGATGGGGTTTTTATGATTTATTTATTAGAATGAAAACGTGAAAAATAAATAATGTACATCTTAAACAGCAAAGAAAAAATCATTTCTAATAAAATATAGCGTAACTATTTTAATTTTCGTTGGTGAAACAAGGGTTATAAAATATCCTATCCTAAAATTCCTGTTTCTTTAACTCGACGCAAAACACCTTTTCCAGACCTTTTTAGGCTCTTACATAGACCTTTCCTAACCCCCTAACAAGAACAAGAACAAGAACAAAGTATTTTGTAGGTTTACACCCCAAGTAAGAAAACGGATGTATACAAATTAGATTGAAATACACATCTATTAATCTACTATTACAAAGAATTAGGGTTAGATTGAAAATATACATATTTATGCATTTATTCATGCCAAGAATTATAAGTAACTAATCTTTTACATACCATCCTGTATTGAGTCTAATATATCTTACCCTTGACATAATCCTGTATAAGATATCGTACCCAAAAAACATATAAAATAACATAAAAAAAAAACACTGAACTTAGAATGTTCTTCAATGCACGAACATTTATAACACCCAGAAACACTTTTGTCTTATCTTACAAAAGAAATTAAAATAGATATTTGAGGAATGAATGAATTCGCGAATAAGTTACAGTAACATATTGTAAACTAAAAGGTTTATAGAACTTACCCAACGCCACAGAAACCACTCAAGATGGTTCATGACTGCTGAGTAACGGGACGCGTCTCTCTCTCTCTCACCGTTACTACATAGTTGGCGCGCCATTCATCTCTGCTCGGTTACATAAGGACCCCCCTTCACAAAATAGACCTTTTTTTTTTTAACTATTCGAAGTCAAGATCCTATAATAGATTTTTTTGCACACAAAGGCAGCCACTGGAATGAGAGAGAGAGAGAGAGAGAGAGGAGAGAGAGAGAGAAATTATGATCACTTACATTTTAGCTGTTGCGTTCTTGGCCTTTGTAGCTTTAAGAGAGAGAGAGAGAGAGAGAGAGAGAGAGAGAGAGAGAGAGAGAGAGGTTAACAGACAGTAGACACATGCAGTTAATTAGAAAGACAGCATGAGCGTATACGTATGTGTGCGTTTGTGTACGCGTCTGAGAGAGAGAGAGAGAGAGAGAGAGAGAGAGAGAGAGAGAGAGAGAGAGAGAGAGAGAAAGGCGTATACTTAGCAACAGCCCGAAGAGGGGCAATATTTTTTTGTCAGTAACATCTTGGCCTTCCCTTTCTCTTGGGAAACAGGTTCTCTCTCTCTCTCTCTCTCTCTCTCTTTCTCTCGACCCCCTGTGACCTCTCTATATATCCTTTGTCCTTTGTAGTTTGAATGTATTCGGCGTTTAACTACGTTTGGGTGTTTGATATGGTCTACTCACTCTCTCTCTCTCTCTCTTTCTCGCTTACTTCATTATCATGTATATTTGAGAAAAATAATCTCTCCTGGTAAGTTCTCTCTCTCTCTCATCTCTCTCTCTCTCTCTTACTTCATTATCATGTGTATTTGAGAAAAATAATCTCTCCTGCTAAGTTCGCTCTCTCTCTCTCTCTCTCTCCGCTCAGTCAAGCTGTGAAACTGTAACACGAATAAATAGTTTTCCTCCTGCAAATCTCTCTCTCTCTCTCTCTCTCTCTCTCTCTCTGTCTCTGTCTCCCTCTCTCTGTCTCTCTGTCTCTCTGTCTCTCTCTCTCAATACTTAGCTACAATATACGTCTGGAACATTAAAGAAATAATTCTTCCACGATAAAAGCAAAATAACAGCGGTGTTAAATATTGACGCATTTTTTATTTTTATTTTTTTAAATTTTAGGAACTCTATCAAGGGTACACGGAAGCGGTGTTGGGGGGTGCGGTTGTTGGGGGGTGGTTGGGTCCCTGAGCAGATGATACAACTTCCTAAAAAAGAAGAAGAAGAAGAAGAATGCCAAGGCTACGCACAAGAAGAGGAAATGAAAGTGGGACTGATATAAAGTACAAGGTAGTAATGCCACTTGCCTTAAGTACACTTAAGAAAGCGTTCATCCAACTTACAAAACTGCGAAGGTTGAGACGGAATAAACTGGTCTTTTGTGTTAATTTTTTTTTTTATCTCGTGATAATACGGTTTGTACTTTATTCTTCTTTTTCTGTTTTAGTTTTTCTATTTTTATTTACTATTTTTTTTTATTAAATAAGAGTATTTTCTTTATTCCATAGTTTTTCCATCATATTCTCTCTCTCTCTCTCTCTCTCTCTCTCTCTCTCTCTCTCTCTCTATCTCTTTGTTATCCTATGCGCAACTGAAACACTTATATATAATTTCTCTCTCCCTCCAATTATCCTGAGAAACTAAAACATAAATATATAATTTCTTCTTTTAATCCCTTTCTCTCTCTCTCTCTCTCTACCTCTCCCTCCTAATAAATAATTTCTGTTTATTTTCTCTCTCTCTCTCAATTGCTTTGGGAGCTTTCCTGACAAGCCAGTCTAAGGTCCTGGGTACAAAACTCACTTTCACTTACCTTACTACACGTGCATAACCTATATATATATATATATGTATATATATAATATATATATATATCATATATACATATATATATATATACATATATATATATATATATGTATATATATGGTATATGTATCTATTATATGTATATATATATATATATATATGTGTGTGTGTGTGTGTGTGTGTGTGTGTGTATATATATGTAGGTTATGAAGCATCTGTGTAGAAGTCTTATCTCATACCTTCATTTCCCTATGCAACGTTAACATACACATGCATATACACACTACACCACTTACCTCACATACACACACACACACTGCACCACTCACCTCACACATCACTTACACACAATGCACCACTCACCTTGCACTTACACATTCACATACTGCACCACTCACCTTACACATAAACATAAACTGCACCACTCACCTTCATCTTGACCACACATACATTCTCCCTTAATTCAAGTGTTTTAAGACCCTTTCTTTCCAAAATCTTTGCCACTCAGCTACACACCACATTCTTTTTCCTCAAGAAAAAAAAGTCCTAATTTTACATATTTATTATTACTTTTTTTTTCTTCATTCTCCCAAAATGACCAAACCATCTATAAGCTGAGATCCATAACCTTTTTTTAACAATTTTTTCGATTCTTCTCAGTCTGAATAAACTGTGCAAATAAACCTTCTATGCAGATACATACTATATTATATAAATAAAGGCAAAAGCCTAGTAAAGGACGCGAATCGAAAGGCCGTGCAGCGGTACTCCATCGTTCCACTTTCCTTCGTGACTTTTGCCTTGATTCATATATTCATTATGTTCCAAAATCAAAATTTCGTGATTTAGTTACACATATACATATATACATACATATATAATAATATATAATATATATATATATCAATTCAAGCTACAAATGTCCTTTAATATCTAAATTCACTTTACCTCCCGAAATATATATATATATGACCGAAGGGGAATTTTTTTTTAGTTGATATAATTTCATCCCCCCATGGGATCGAACCACCGTCCAAGTGGACGGGGACGAAATCAGGACAGTCAGTGACGCTATCCATCAGCCAACAGAGACGCTATAAGTTCATATCGATTCTGACCTTACAAATCACCCTCCATCTCGGTGCTTTCGTAATTAGAATTGATATGGAACCCCGTCTACCATGTTAGCCAATTCGAGCGTTTGACAGCACGTAGCCTTTTGTTATGAATAATTATATATATATATTATTAATATATATGTGTATATATATATATATATATATATATATATATATATATATAACTTTATACTGAGCACTTCAATAATATCCAATTACTTCCTGTAGTAAACCGTTTAAAATAACACCAACTGGAATTTTTATCTTTCAAATCATTCACATGACGTCAACCGAACAGCATCCGGGTCACTCGTTGTTGCCTGTGAAAACTGCTTATCCCTATTCATTCACATCCTTCGTCTCCTTCTTATTCAGTTACTCTATCCTTCGTACGTCTTCTTGAATAGTTAATTAAGTTAATAATTAAATTAAATCCCTTTTTCTCGTCGTATTACAACTGAATAATCTCACTTGCGGATACGATGCAATTGACGACATCCAGGTGGTCAGGGTAAGCTAGGCGAGAGAGAGAGAACCTTACCTTACACCTTACATCTTGTTCGGGTTGCCCCAGGTCCTCAGTGTGAGGCACCTCTAATGTCTACCAGAGAGTTGCTAGTGCATCTTCCGGTATATTTTGCATCTTCCAATCTTGGATGGTCTGGGATGCAGTTTAGATATTTGTCGAGCTTATTCTTAAACACATCTACGCTCACTCCTCTTATATTCCTCAGATGAGCTGGCAACGCATTGAATAGACGCTGCATTATCGATGCTGGTGAGTAGTGGATAATGTCCTGTGCGCTTTCCTTATTTTTCCTGGTATAGTTTTGGGCACTATTAATCTACCTCTGCTTGCTCTTTCTGATATTTTTAGCTCCATGATGTTTTCACCTATTCCTTCTATCTGTTTCCATGCCTGAATTATCATGTAGCGTTCTGTTCTCCTTTCTAGACTATATAATTTTAAGGATTGTAGTCTTTCCCAGTAGTCAAGGTCCTTAACTTCTTCTATTCTAGCTGTAAAGGACCTTGTACACTCTCTATTTGTGCAATATCCTTTTGATAGTGTGGGTACCATATCATATTGCAATATTCAGTGGACTACGAACATATGTTTTATAAAGCCATAATCATGTGTTCAGCTTTTCTTGTTTTGTTTTGAAAGTGCCGTAACAACATTCCCATTTTAGCTTTACATTTTGCCAATAGAATTGCTATTTGATCGTTGCATAACATGTTCCTATCATCATCACACCAAGGTCTTTAACTGCTTCTTATTTGTGATTGTCTCATTATTAGGTCCCCTATATGCATTTAGCTTTCCTTCTCTGTCTCCATAGTTTATTGATTCAAATTTATCAGAGTTAAATACCATCCTATTTACCTCTGCCCAATCATATACTTTGTTAAGGTCTCTTTGTAGCGCGTTCCTATCTTTCATCGCAAGTAATTTCTCTACTTAATCTTGTGTCATCGGCGAAAACTACTCACTACCGAGTCCTTAACATTACTGTCTATGTCTGCAATCATAATAACAAACAGTAATGCAGCTAACACCTTACCTTGTGGCACACAGGAAATTACCTTAGCTGCATCCAATTTCTCATCGTTTGCAATAACTATCTGTTTCTGTTGTGTAAAAATTCTTTTAACCATCTTCCTACTTTATCCACTATATTAGTGTTTTCTAATTTTCTACGCTAAATTATATTATGGTCTACCTTGTCAAAAGCTTTTGCAAAGTCTAGATAAACCACATCTGTTTTTCCATTTCCGCTTTTCATATTTTTGTATATGTTTTCACGGTGGACTAACAGTTGGGTTTGTGTACTTTTTCGGGTACGAAACCATGTTGTCCTATATTAAACAGATTATTTATTAAATGTTTCATAATATTTTTTTTCATTACCCTTTCATACATTTCATAATATGTGATGTTAGACTCACAGCCCTATAATTACTTGCCTCTAGTCTTGATCCACTTTTGAATGTAGGGGTAATATATGCTAATTTGTGCTCATCATAAATCGTGCCTGTATCTACACTTTGTCTTAATAATATTGCAAGTGGCTTTGAGATAGAATGAACTACTTTCTTTAACAAAATAGCAGGAACTCCATCAGGCCCTGCTGCAGCTCCATTTTTTATTTCATTAATAGCCTGCACAATATCAGCTTCATTAATATCTATGTCTGCTAAATATTTCACTATTTTCGTCCCTTACTTCTATATCATTATCTTCATTATCTATTGTAGGGGTGAATTCTCTCTATATCGTTCTGCCAATATGTTGCAAATTTCCTTTTTTTTTCATTCGTTAATCACCCTTCAATTCTTAGAGGGCCTATTTCTATTCTTCTTTTATTCATCTTTTTCGCGTATGAGTATAATAGTTTGGGGTTTTGCTTACTATTTATTAGGGTTTTTTCTTCCAAGTCCCGTTTTTCATTTTCTTTTGATAGTATAATCTTTTGCTCTGCATTTTCTATCTTACTTTTTAGTTCTATAACTTTCCACGCATTTTTTTTTTTCTTTTGCAAGACATTTTCCACTTTCTGATTTTCTGGAACAAGATCCTTCTGTCTCTTGGTATGCATGACTGATGTTTACTTTTCTTCTTCGTATATTTATTTATCCACTATTTTCTCTAATATTTTATATAATATCTCCGTATTTACCCTTATGTCATCAGTTACGAAAATGTTATCCCAATCTTTGTTTAATTCTTCATTTATTTCTCTGACCATTTTATATTTTTACTGTAGAAGTTGTATTTTCCATATCCTTCCCAGAGAGAGAGAAGAGAGAGAGAAGGGAGCGAGAGAGAAGAGAGAGAGAGAGAGAGAGAGAGTGTAATAAAAAAATAAAAATTTTATTTCCATTTTCAGATGGTTAATCTAGATGCCATATTTAGAAAGCATATACAATTTCCATTTACTTATAGGATACCAGAGAGAGAGAGGAGAGAGAGAGAGAGAGAGAGAGAGAGAGAGAGAGAGAGAGAGAGCTCAAAAGGACACTATGACAACAAACTTTGCTTTTCGCTTTTTGGAGGAGGAGGAGGAGGAGGAGGAGGAGGGGAGGAGGAGGAGGAGGAGGGGAGGAGGAGGAGGAGGTGAATGTTTCTCTCTACCCTTGAGACCGGTCCCTCTGACTTTGTGCTCCAATTTTGATGGAGGTTCTCAGAAGATAACTACGACGAATTCTGAGTAATCTGTTTTCTCAGAATTTTCGAGAACAGGCTCCTAGCTCCAAGACTTGACCTCTGTCTGAGGTTGGTGGAGTTTATCTCTCTCTCTCTCTCTCTCTCTTTATGTATGTATGAAAGTTACCAAGAAGGGACTCACAGTGAAACTACGAAATGTAAATATAATTTTTTTTACGGATTTTTGCATAATCTTATCTATGGGATTTTTAATTTGAGAAAAAGGTAATTGCCCAATTAAGAAAAAATGGAGGATTTCAAGCGAGTGAGAATATAATAATAATAATAATAATAATAATCTGAATGTTTCTCTCTACCCTTGAGACCGGTCCCTCTGACTTGTGCTCCAATTTTGGATGGAGGTTTCTCAGAAGTAAAACTACGACGAATTCTGAGTAATCTGTTTTTCTCAGAATTTCGAGAACAGGCTCCTAGCTCCAAGACTTGACCTCTGTCTGAGGTTGGTGGAGTTTCTCTCTCTCTCTCTCTCTCTCTTTATGATGTATGAAAGTTACCAAGAAGGGACTCACAGTGAACTACGAAATGTAAAGTAAATTTTTTTTACGGATGTTTTTGCATAATCTTATCTATGGGATTTTTAATTTGAGAAAAAGGTTAATGACCCAATTAAGAAAAATGGAGGATTTCAAGCGAGTGAGAATATAATAATAATAATAATAATAATAATAATAATAATAATAATAATAATAATAATAATAATAATAATAAGCTCAGTGACACATCCTAACATTTCAAAGACATCCTTCGACCTCGTCCATCTCCATCCTTACACCCTCTCCCATTCTATCACCAATTCCTTCCCCATCCTTCCCCCATGTAACCAGCACTCGTCCTAAAATATCCCGAAGGTGTTACCAATGGCTTCCAAGAACTGGAGGAGGCAGAAGAAAAGAACTGGAAATGACAAACTCTCAGCTCCTCATTGGCCGAGCGAGTCATCCTTCCCAAACGTCCCTCCGGGTGTTTCCAAAGTGACCTCGCCTCCAGAGGCCAAAGACCTCTGGCCGGAAATTCAACTGCAGGAGGAAGAAGAGGTCTTGTGGTGTTGTTGTTGTAGGTGTGTGTGTGTGTGTGTGTGTGTGTGTGTGTGTGGACAAGACAGGCTGCAACGTCTAGGATGAATGTTTAATAAAATTCCCTTACCTGAAGGTATCGAAGACCCCAGGAGCTCTCTCCAGCATTTGGCTTGATTTAAAAAGAAAAGAAGAAGAAAAAAAAAACACCCTCTCTTATCGTTTATACGAGGAATCAATACGTGACCTCCAGTCATAATAAACAAAATCTAAGTAACTATGTAAAGAGCGCATGCGCTAAAGTTCGTCTTCTTTCGAAGTCTCCAAGACCTCAGGAACTCTCCAGCATTTGAATTGATTTAAAAAAACACCCTATCTTATCTTTTATACAAGGAATTTTTATAAAAAAAAAAATCAATACGTGACCTCCAGTAATAATAAACAGAACCTAAGTGACTACTTGAAGGGCGCACGCGCCAAAGTTCGTCTTCTTTCGAAGTCTCTAAGACCTCAGGAATTCTCAAGCATTTGACGTGATTAAATCAACGCCCTATCTTATCCTTCAGACGGGAAATCAATAACGTGACCTACGTAACTATTCACAGGGCGCATGCGCCAACTCAGGAGGCCTCGTAATGGCAGGGTTCTCCGAAGAAAATATGGCTGCCGACGGGAAACCCGGGGATAGAAAGACAGCTCGGGGCTTAGTACGACCTTGTCGAATGCCACACACCTGGGAGAGAAAGAGAGAGAAGGAGAGAGGGAGAGAGAGCTGGAGGGAGGCTGTGGAGAAAGCATGACAAGAGAAAGAAGGAAAAGGGCAAAGACCGACAGAGAGAGAGACCACACACCTGGGAGAGAGAGAGAGAGAGAGAGAGAGAGAGAGAGAGAGAGAGAGAGAGAGAGAGCTGGAGAGAGGTGAGGCTGGGGGAGAAAGCACGACAGGAGAAAGAACCAGATAGAAAGGGCAAAGACCCAGAGAGAGAGAGAGAGAGAGAGAGAGAGAGAGAGAGAGAGAGAGAGAGAGCAAAGTACCTCTGACCCAAGTGCAGTCGATTTTTTAGAGGATTTCTGACCAATTCTGTCTCTGCTTTCAGTGACTTTTCAATGACAGTACCTTTGGATTAATAATAGATAGTGATTATTTAGTCAGAATCTTTTTTCAAAAGAGTCCTCTCGACCACTTTATTTTCCAACTTCTCTCATTTCACTTCCACTGCCAAATCAATAAAATCGATATTGACCACAACAGTGACATACCAAAGTTCGTACCATTTGTAACAACTGAACAATGAAGTCCTCCTGTCCTCATTATTTGCCCTGAAACGATTATCCCAGGAACATTCTCCAAATTTATTCCTCTGCTATCCTCTGCTATCATAAATTTCAATTATCCCTTACAAACCTGATTCTTATGGGAATGTATGTATTCAATGATTTATTCTGCACATTTACTGATAGTAAAATTTAAATTATAACCTATAAATCTAATTCTTATGGGAATGAATGTATCCAGTATTTTATTCTGCACATTTACTGATAGATAAATTTCAATTATACCCTACAAACCTAATTCTTATGGGAATGAATGTATCCAGCATTTTATTCTGCACATTTACTGATAGTAAAAATTTCAATTATAACCCACAAATCTAATTCTTATGGGAATGTATGTATTCAATGTTTTATCTGCACATTAACTGATAGTTAAATTAATTCTTATGGGAATGTATGTATTCAATGTTTTATTCTGCCCATTTAATAATAGTAAAATTTCAATTATAACCCACAAAGCTAATTCTTATGGGAATGTATGTATTCAGTATTTTATTCTGCACATTTACTGATAGTTAAATTTAAATTATAACCTACAAAGCTAATTCTTACGGGAATGTATGAATGCAATATTTTATTCTGCACATTAACTGATAGTTAAATTTAAATTATAACCTACAAAGCTAATTCTTATGGGAATGTATGTATTCAGTATTTTATTCTGCACTTTTGCTGATAGTTAAATTTAAATTATAACCTACAAACGCTTAATTTTATTCTTGGGACATTTTATGGGGAATGTATGTATTCAGTATTTTATTCTGCACATTTACTGATAGTTAAATTTAAATTATAACCTACAAAGCTAATTCTTATGGGAATGTATGTATTCAGTATTTTATTCTGCACATTTACTGATAGTTAAATTTAAATTATAACCTACAAAGCTAATTCTTATGGGAATGTATGTATTCAGTATTTTATTCTGCACATTTACTGATAGTTAAATTTAAAATTATAATAACCAACAAAGCTAATTTCTTATGGGAATGTAGTATCCAGTATTTTATCTGCAACTTTATGACCTAAAGTAGTTAATTTAAAAATTCATACCTACAGAGCCTAATTCTTATGGAATGTATGTATCAGTATTTATTCTACATTTACTGTAATAAATTAAATTATTTTACGACAAAGCTAAAGAATTCTTATGGGAATGTATGAATGCAATACTATTCACGTAAATTTCCTGACAGTCAAATTTTAATACAAACCAACAAAACAACTTATAAAACTATATGAAATCCTCCATTGCACCTGGCCTAGAATATCGAATGCGATTATGCCCCTTCTTGTGCGAATCCATAAGGACCGAAATTACATTGAAAGGGGTATGAGGAGCTAGGAAGATGGAAGGATAAAGGATTACCCGTCAAGGATAATAACTGAACCTCCTCATATCAATGAGGAAGAGGGCGAGGAAAAAAAGTGAGGAAGAGAATGAGGAAATAGGGATTCCTAAATACCTGGGAGAGGCAGGGATTCCCAAAATCTGGAACTTAGAGGAGATTCCTGTGACTTTTTGGAGGTCGTTTATTCTATATATATATATATCTATATATATATATATATATATATATATATATATACTCTGTGTATATATATTTATTTTCCATATATTTCTGGTATATATTATATATGTATATATACTTATTTTTATATATTTATATATATGTATATATATAACTACGTATGTATATATTTATATATGAATAAACATATTTACAACTCTGTCTCATCCAGCACTGATTGCTTACAGATCCCAAATTTAACGGCATTTATAACCAAAAAAAAATGAAAAAAAAAAAGTCATAAAAAAAATTTAAAACTCGAAAATCAGTTGCTGTCAATGACCGCAACTGACCGTAACTGACCGCGCCACCTCTTGGGAAACCGGAAGAAGAAAGGAGAAAGAAGAAGAATCATGTCTACCTCAACGGAGACTTTACCAAAAAAAAAAAAAAAAAATCGAAAATCGCCTAATTCCTAACGAACCAGAGACATCCTAGCACCCTATACCATCCTAACAGGACGCTGGGAGAAGCTCCATTGAAGATTCAGGATCCTGAGGACGCAGGAGTCCTCAGACATCTTAAATTTATCCCGATCTTTCCATGTCTACCCCGACGGAAACCTACTCGAAAAACATTGAAAAATCGCCTAATTCCTAACGAACCAGAGACATCCTAGCATCCTATACCATCCTAGCAGAACACTAGAGAAGCTCCCTTGATGATGAAGGATCCTGAGGACGCTGGAATCCTCAGATGTCATAAAAATATAAAAACTTTTCACCCTCGATTTAGCGGAAGGCCACGCAAGAGATCCAGTCCTCCCCAGTACTGGGAGGTGAGCATTTTCTTGGGGCAACCTTTCCCATTAGGATCGAGGGTCCTAGGGGCGCAGGATGCCCTTGAAGACAGTCTAGAGGTCACGAAGGAAAGAACCTGGAGCAGGAGGATGAGGGGGTAAGGGTGGGATGGCTAATGGCTAGCATCTTGGGCACTCTGGAATTCTGCAAGAAGCCGGCTGGCTGCATTTCCAGGCAGCCATCTTGGATTGGCGACCAAATCCGAATGCATCATGATTACAGTTGAAAATTTAGTTCCTATACTTTAGAAACCTATGCATAATTTTCAAATAATTAATAATAATAATAATAATAATAATAATAATAATAATAATAATAATAATAATAATGCTAATTTCCAATCTCAAGAAAAAATGGTGTTGTAAAAATCCAATTATAAGCAAACTGTCTTTTGCATAGTAAATCAGTTTACTGCACATGATTTTCAAATAATAATAATAATAATAATAATAATAATAATAATAATAATGTTAAGAAATTCACAATCTCGTGAAAAAAAAAAAGTTTGTTATTAAAAATTCAGTTATATAGTATACTGTCTTTAAATAGCAATACAGTTTACTATAAAATTGTGGATTTTTATTGTACTACAATAATAATAATGATGATGAAAATGGAATAATAATAATAATAATAATATGATGATGATGATGATAATAATAATAATAATAATAATAATAATAATAATAATAATAATAATAATAATAAATAATAATAATAATAATAATAATAATAATAATAATAATAATAATATTAGAAATAACTAATAAAGCTAAAGGGATTATATTGTTTCTGTAAAGCTGGTTTTCCATTCGTGAAATGATAAAATATTTTCATTACATCATTATTCTAAATCTGCCGAATCTTATACTGGGTAAAAGATGCTCTGTCTATAATTTATCGAGACTATTTTAACTAGTTATATATTATAAATATGTTGTTAAAACTCCGCATAAAATATGAAATACATATCTATCTATGATGCCTTCCGTCACTTCTCATTCCTATTATATATATATATATATATATATATATATATATATATATATATATATATATATATATATATATATATTATAATTATATATATATATATATATATATATATATATCTATATATATATATATTATAGAATATATATATATATATATATATGAATAACTTGATCACGAAATATATAAAACGTGATGCTATGTATAAATAATGGTTTTTTGCCACGAAGGAAAAAATGAAAAAGCGAGATAGCCAAGTACTTTCGGCCCTGTTCGGACCCTTTACTGAGGCAAACTGATTTACAAAGAACAACATTGTCAAAAGAAGGCTAATATAAACGACACTACCAGATTAGCCATAAGGGCGATTTTTCCTCTACAGAGAGGAGGAGCCGCCAGAGGCTAGCCACACCTTGAAGGATACCCGCAGTAAAACAAGTGATTTCTTCCAGAAAACAGTACATGTTGAAAAAAAAACACGGGAGCATATACAATTTAATATCATGAATTTTTTACACAAACTTTCCCAACAAAAATTATTATTAATGAAAAGACGAAAGAAAATATAAATATATATATATATCTCTGGTTTGATATTCTCTCTCCCTCTTTCTCTTGCTCGATATATATATTTATATTTTCTTTCGTCTTTTCATTAATAATAATTTTTGTTGGGAAAATTTGTGTAAAAAATTCATGATATTAAATTGTATATGCTCCCGTGTTTTTTCAACATGTACTGTTTTCTGGAAGAATCACTTGGTTTACCTGGGGGCGGGTATCCTTCAAGGTGTGGCTAGCCTCTGGCGGCTCCTCCTCTCTGTAGAGGAAAAATCGCCCTTATGGCTAATCTGGTAGTGTCAGTTTGTATATTAAGCCTTCTTTTGACTATGTTGTTCTTTGTAAAATCAGTTTGCCTCAGTAAAGGGTCCGAACAGGACCGAAAGTACTTGGCTATCTCGCTTTTTCATTTTTTCCTTCGTGGCAAAAAACCTTTATTTATATATATAATATATATATAGTATATATATATATATATATATATATATATATATATATACATATGAATAATTATCACATCACCATGATTCAAATAGATTATTTGAGCTACAAATGTCCTTTAGTATCTAATTCGCTCTACCTCGGAATTAATATATTTTTATATACGTAAACCGAAGGGGAATTTTTTAGTTGATAACAATTTCATCCTCTCGTGGGTTCGAACCACTGCCCAGTGGGAAGAGGAGAAATCAGGACGTCAGGGACGTTATCGATTCGGCTAACAAGTGAAGTTATAAGTTTATACCGATTCCGATCTTACAAATCACCGTCGAACTTCGGGTATTCGTAATTAGAATCGATATCCAACCTCCTCTACCATGTTAACAAATTCGAAAGTTTGCCGAATGTAGCCATATTATGAATAATTATCACATCACCATGATTCATATAAATTATTTGAGCTACAAATATCCTGATTTCTTCTCTGACCCACTGGGCATTGGTTCGAGCCCAGGAGAGGACAAAATTATTATCAACTAAAAAATTCCCCTTCAGTTAACATATATATAAAAATATATTAATTTCGAGGTAGAGCAAATCAGATATTAAAGGACATTTGTAGCTCGAATAATAATATTATTTTATAATTTAATATAATAATTATAATAAATATTATAATATTATTATATATTATATATATATATATAAATATATATAGATATGTATCTATATAATATATATCTATATTATATATATATATAGATATATATATATATATATTTATATATATATATATATAATATATATATATATATATATAGTATATATACAGTGGTACCCATATACTTGCGAATACACAATGAAACATAAAATTCTTGCCCTGACTGCTGATTCCAAAAGCTACCTGAAAGTTGGGTAAATTACCCACAGGAAAGGACAAAAATCTCCTTACCTTAACTTCTGTTGCTCACCATAACTGAAGATGTCCTTTTAATTGATCCGCAAATTCTTGTTCGTTTAACGATTCAGTTCATCGGTGTGCTAGGTTATGATTATTATTATCGTCTTGTAGGTTTAAGAAATATAAGTAATAAAGTTTTAAAAGTATCAAGGGGAATTATTGCAAAGACACGAAATTCGCGAATTGTTTCTGTCAACTGAACACTTGTAGGGAAGATATTAAAAAAAAAGGGTAATTCTCTATCTAACGTAATAGTAGAAGGTTGTATTGCAAGTGGGTTAAGCAGAATATATATAGTATATATATATATATATATATATATATATATATATATATATATATATATATGTGTGTGTGTGTGTGTAAAGGCAGTTTACTATTATTTATGGGTTGGGCTTTGTATAACACAAATTTTTTCATTTTCAAGGGATTGTGAATTTCTTAGCATTATTATTCTTCTTATTATTATTGATTATTAATTATTGTTCCTAGTTTATTATTGATTAGTATTGATTATTATGTCCTTCCCTATGGGTAATTTACCGAAACTTTCTGGTAGCATTTGGAATTTATATTATATATATATATATATATATATATATATATATATATATATGTATATATATATATATATATATATATATATATATATATATATATATATATATATTACTTGATCCCTGGCACAAATGTTTAGTGGCATTCTTACAAAAAGGATAATAGGACGTCATTTAAATCGAACAGTATCTACTTTTGTAAATTTAACCACCTTTAACTACCATTCTGTTTAAATGAGGTCCTGTTATTCTTTACATTTAAAAATATATGTATGTATGTATGTATGTATGTATATATATAACTATATATATATATATATATATATATATATATATATATATATATATATTATATATATATTTCTAGGCACTTACTCAACTCACTTATCCACAAAGTCTTTGCTACAGAGAGATATATATAAATAAATAACTAAATAACTAAATAAAAATGCAAGATGCATCAATACCAACACACCCCACCTAATGGCAGTCGACAGAAACCGACCATCGATCTGACAAATAGTACACTCGAACGAATCACGTCTTCCTTGATTTATAGAAAAGCGTGATCGGCAGCGCTATACTCAAGCTTCGCATTCCACGATAATGGTGAGGGAAGGACATTTATATTTGCCTCTCTGGCTAATTGTATTAACACTCAATCCCCCCAAAACCCCACCCACAAACACACGCACACCCGAAATCTTCTTCTTTTGTCAAGAATGAATGATTTACGGACAGGGCTCAGATTTATGGCCCTGCTCTTGGGTTGGACTTCTGTATTCATTGTGTGCCGTTCGAGTCAATCTGACTTAGTGTTCAATCGACGATTTTATTCTCTCTCTCTCTCTCTCTCTCTCTCTCTATATATATATATATATATATATATATATGTATATATATATATATATATATATATATATATGTATATATATGTATATGTATATATATATATATATATATATATATATATATACACACACACACATATATATATATATATATATATATATATATATATATATATATATATATATATATATGTGTGTGTGTGTGTGTGTGTGTTCGCGTGTGTATGTACATTTACACACACACACACATATTTGTTAATGTTTCCATTATCGTTCTTTTGGTGCCTTTTCTTTTTAAAGAGCTTTCTCTCTCTCTCTCTCTCTCTCCCTTTGTAAATCTAAGTGGCATCGAAAAATCAAGCTTCATGAGAACAAGTCTCTATATTCATCGAAGAATCTAAAACACAAAACCTGTAATTACTGTAACTTGAAGTACAAAATCATAAGAATTTAACAGACCACACTCGAAGAGTACTTGTTATTATCTCGTTAATTGTACAAGATATAAAAACACAAAATCTGTTATCAACTGTAACTTGAAATACAAAATCATAAGAGGTTAGCAGACCACACACTCGAAGAGGTCTTATCACTCTTGTTAATTCCTCTATGCAAATCAGCTGCAAGATTAAACTAGCTGTGACTGGAATGGAGGATTTCACATTTGCATGTTAATTGAAGGTGGGCTGAAAATAGACTTCGATTTGAAGGACGACAGATAAAATCGTATCTTTCTGGTTTCGTTTATGAAGGTCGTTTGAAACCTATACATATTTTCTGGTTTTGTTTTTGGAGGTCGACTGAATCCTACATACTTTCTGGTTTCGTTTTTGAAGGTCGATTGAAACCTACTACCTTCTGGTTTCCATTTTGAAGGTCGATTGAAAACTACCTTCTGGTTTCCATTTTGAAGGTCGATTGAAAACTACATACAAGTTTATGTGGTATGTGTTGTCTAAAAATTATTTTTAATTCTTTAACGTATTTGCAATATTTGACTTATATACCGTTTATTTTGCTATTTAACGACGATCGTCTGAACCAGTAATAATATTTCGGAATTGTAATTAATTATAAAAAAAGAACTGGATTTATTTCAGTGTTTACTACCTCAATTATCAAAAAAATATATTATATTTTCACTCGTCTTACAGATTCAGCGTGGCATGCTACGTGCTGGGGGTAAAGAAAAGCAATATTTTCGTTCTAGTATATCAAAAAAGCTATCCGCACCCGAATGGAACTTATAGGTTGAGAAAGTACTTATGCTCTCTCGCTCTTTCTCTCTCTCTCTCGCACACACTCTCCTAGTCCTCCCCAACGCCTTAGATTACAATCAACCACTCCAATGCGCCTTGAAACTTTGGTCACTGCGGTAAATGATAATCCCTTCTCTCTCTCTCTCTCTATCTCTCAGGTGAGATAATAACAGGTCCCTCAGGAACGCGAGGGAAGGTCAAGGTCGCTCGCTAGGGATGTGTCAAGAAGAGAATCTCCCGCCATAGTAGTGTAATGTTAGTAGTAATGGTGAGGATATGCCTTTGGAAAGGCTCTCCTCCCTCTGACGTCATAGCCCAGAATCTAGACCCGGGAACGCAGTGGATGGCAACAGAGAAGTAATCAATGATATGAAGGACATTTTCTTCAAGTAATAATAGTGAGAAGGAAATGGAATAGGAGAAAAGGAAATGATATATTGAAGGAAATGAAATAAGAGTGAACAGGGTCACAGAAGGAAGTGTTCGAAATATATGGTTGCAACGTTCAAATAGTGGTTTATTGGCATTTTATCTTTTATATATATATGTATATATACATTATGTTTATAATAATATATATGTATATATACAATAGTATACATTATATTTCTACAAATATATATATATATTTATATATATATATATATATATATATATATATACATATGTGTGTGTGTGTGTATGTATGTATGTATATATACATATATATATATATATATATATATATATATATATATATATATTATATATATATATATATATATATATATATATATATATATATATATATATATATATATATACATTTTTATGAGAGAGAGAGAGAGAGAGAGAGAGAGCGAGATCGAAGCCTATCACAAAAAATCTATTTCTGAAAAATATCCTAAAAATAAAAAAGGTCAGAAGATAAATTTATCCTTACAAAAAGTTCGAAAGGTCGGCCTTGAGATATTGCATCATCTTACCTGGACCTGGTCCTTCCCCCCAGCTGAGGCGGGGACTGGGCCAACCTCCCAATACCTTCAGGAACCAGGTAATCACAAGTATGGAGGAAAGATGGGCAGCGTTTCATGGTCCACACCAGCCTGCCTTTTCCTGAGGGGATGAGAGTTAAGGTTAGGCTGTATCACAGGTACTGTGGATATACATTACAATTATATATTTATATATATATATATATAAATATATATATATATATATATATATATATATGTGTGTGTGTATATATATGTTGTCTATCTATATATATATATATATATATATATATATATATATATATATATATAAGATATATACATACTATACAGCTATAGTATATACGCATATATATATATATATATATATATATATATATATATATATAATATATTAAATATATATATCTATATATATATATCATATTGCTACTTTCAAAATGCATGTTTTTCCCCCTCTTTGAAATTCTTGTATAGATTGTGTAACCATTTTTTCAGATTCCTAGATAGCTTAGAATAGGATGTTTTAAATGTGTGTTCAAGATTTCGCATTAACGTCTTGTAAAAGAATATATATATAACGTAAAGAGAGAGATCCTTGTCTTTTCAAAGGTGCAAATGTTTAACTTTTATGTCAGCACTTTAAGATTAGAGTCTGCGAGATCCGTTTGCTTCCCTGCTCGTCAGCGCGTTTGATAGCGAGCTCGACTCTTGCATTGTCGTCAAAACATGTCAATCTTAATTATCGTTTACCTCCGTTTCAATCGGGTACGTATCTGTTGAGCAGTCTTGTCTTGTACGCGTATGCTTTAATCAAAGCCCACGTGCATGTTACGCATTTCTGTATGTAAGATTGCGTCAGATTTCAGAACTTTCTGGAAGCTTTCATACCCAGAACGTATTTGTCATCTGCCTAGCCCAGTTTCCATGAGGGAAGAGATTTCATTCGATCTTAAGACCTCGAGGCAGTTAGATCTCCCTCTCTCTCTCTCTCTCTCTCTCACTCGACATCGAGATTTATATTAACGTAACGTAAATTGGTCACTCGTAACAATTATAATGTGCCCATTTATTGTATTGAATTGTAAGTTGATAACTTAGAGGAAAATGGCTCAGTTCAATGTTCAGGAATTTTTAGCAGCTCCTTCCGTCCAAGTTTTGTCTGAAACCACTCTGTCTAGAGCACAGTGGAGTGCTTTAGCAGAGGCATGTGGTGGTTATGTGTCTACTAGTACGGTAAAGGCACAAATAAGATGTATTGCTATGGAAATCATTGATAAACTCTGGTAGAATACTGATGAAGATGAGTTAGAATTGGCTCAAGAGTTGTTGAATGTAGCACGTGCTGATCTCATAAATAAGCAAGCAGAAAAGAAAGAGAAAAGTGATGCAGAGTTTAGAGCTTAGACGCATTGAAGCAGAAGAGAATTTGATTAAGCTAAAAATGCTTGCTGAAAGAGAGAGAATGCAAGCTGAAAGAGAAAGAATAGACAGGGAAAAACAAGAAAGAAGAGAAAAGAAGAAGAAAAAGCAGCAGAAAGAGAAAGGAAAGAGAAATCGCAAGACATGAAAGGGAAATGGAATTAATAAGAGCTAGATCCACATTACCTGTAACACCGTCTAACCCTAACCAAGGTAATCAAAGACCCTGTATTTGATGTAGTGAGAGTACAGAAGTTAATCCCTAAGTTTACTGAAGAAGCTCCAGATGAGTTTTTTGATCACTTTGAGAAAGTGGCTTCAGGTATGGGATGGCCAGAGGATAAATGGTCAGTTTTGCTACAAAGTGTCTTGATTGGTAAGGGAGAAGTGCTTATCTAGCCTTAACAGCTGATCAGTGTAAAACTACAAGGTACTTAAACAGTGTGCTACAGTTTTACCATGATGACCCCTATGTACTTACAATGAGAGATTCAGAAATTTAAGAAAAGATGAGAAAGGAACATCTCTTAGATTATGCTTACAAGGTGAGAAGGTGTTTTCAAACAAACGTTGGGTAGAAGCTGCTAAAGTTAAAACTTTTGATGAGTTAGAAGAGTTACTTGTCTTGAACAGTATCTTAAGGATTCCTGAACTATAAGAGCCTATTTAAGAGAGAGAGAAGTGAAGAAACTTGACAAAGCTGCTACCCTTAGTGAAGATTACAATATAATCAGTAGTAAACGTAATTAACAATGTCAAGTACCAGAGTCAACAACGCCCAGGTTTTAAGTCTTATCCAAATAACAGGAACAAATTTAATGGGAAACCTACAAGTGATACTACACCCAAGAGTCACAAGGTAATACAACTCAGCAAACTAATGTGAAATCCTCATCCAGTTTTTCAAGACAGTTACAGAAACCTAATGTTGTCTGTTTCAAGTGTGGAAGTAGGACACTACAGTCAAGAGTGTTACCGGAATCAACAGCATCAAAACCAGTTAGTCAAGTTGGTGAAACAAACTACGAAGTTCAGTGTGGGGAAAGAATCAGACTCCAGACAAGAATGAAACTAAACAAGCTGAATGTTTAGCAACCAGTGGAAATGTTACCTCAAGCAGTGAGTGGCTAAGCAGTGTGGAGGCTTTTAAGCCATATATCTATGAGGGTATGCTGTCAACTCAAGAAGGAAGTATGCAGGTACCAGTCAAGATATTACGTGATACAGGGAGTAACCATAGTGTGGTAGTACTGGTTCTCACCCTCAGTTGGAGAAGAGTCTCACAGGAGATTCAGTTATTTTGAAGGGTATAGGAGGAGAGGAAGTAACTCCTATATGCCGCTTACACCTGTCATGTGAATTGGTGACAGGGAATGTTGATTTTGCTGTAAAGGACTCACTGGCTGTGGAAGGTATACATATTCTGTTGGGGAATGAAGTTGGTGGTGTGCCATTTATTCCTTGTCCTGTAGTGACAGACAAACCATTGAGGATTAGTCCTACAGAAGAGTTGGAGAAGAATAACCCCCACCTGTTTCCTAGTTGTGTAACTACCAGAAGTATGAAGAGGACTACGACTGTAAGTGAAGAAACTGAGGATTTACCACACCCAAGAAGGATCAAGTGAAGATCTTTGTGCTTAGAAGAATTATTCAGGGAAGTGAAGTTTCCCATAGTGCTGACCAAGAAGAGGTTTCCCAAGAAGATGAAGAAGAAGACGACGACGACGAAGAAGAAGAACCTGATGTTCCTGAAGAGACTCCGAGTAGTCAAAGTGTTACTGAAGACAGTAGTGAAACTACAGTAGCTGAGTTAGCAGATATTGAGAATTCAACCCTTGAAGTTGGTCAAGTGCAGAGAGCTGATGACTTGCAGAAGAAGGATGCATCGTTAACTGATTTGTTCTTCAGAGTTGATCGAGAAGAAGATGCATCAAACTCTACCTGTTACTATCTGAAGGAAGGTTTTGCTGATGAGGAAGTATAGACCTACAGAAATACCAGGAGATGCTGTATGGGGCGAATATCATCAAATTTTGATTCCATATCCATTGAGAAAGCAAGTGGTTGCAGTAGCTCATGAGTCTGGACATATGGGAATCAGGAAGACTGTGGAGAAGATCATGAAATATTTTTTCTGGCCTGGACTTCACAGAGATATTAGCAGGTTTTGTCGTGAGTGTCATACCTGCCAGATAGCTGGAAAACCGAATGAAACCATCAAGAAGAGCCCCTACAACCTATAGAAGTTAGAGGAGAACCCTTTAGCAAAGTGATTATAGATATGGTTGGACCGCTGCCAAAGACAAAGAAAGGAAATGAGTATTTATTGACATTAATGTGTCCTGTGACAGGTATCCAGAAGCGATCCCTGTTAGAAAACATATCTGCCAAGGTAGTTGCTGAGAAACTATTGAGTTTTTCTCAAAGTTTGGTATACCAGAAATAGTACAAAGTGACAGAGGAACAAACTTTACTTTAAAGTTATTCCAGGATGTGATGAATTTGTTAGGAGTGAAACAACAGTTATCCACTGCCTATCATCTAGAAACTCAAGGTGCCTTGGAAAGGTTCCATCAAACATTGAAAAGTATGCTGACAAAGTATTGTTCTGAGTCAGGAAGAGAATGGGATGTTGGTTTACCATTAATGTTGTTTGAAGTTAGGAGTGCTTACCAAGAAAGTATGGGATGTTCACCTAATGAGATGATTTTTGGAAGAGAAGATTAGAGGACCGTTGAGATTCTTGCAGAAAATTGGGAAAGAAAATCAAGAGGAAAGCCAAGCAGAGTATGTGAAGAACTTAAGGAAAAGGTTGAAAGAGATTAGAAAATTCTCTTTAGAAAACTTGAAAATGAGTCAAGAGAAAATGAAAAGGAGATTTGATGCTAAGGCTAAGCTAAGAAGTTTTAGTGTTGGTCAACAAGTGTTAGTGTTCTTACCTGTCAAGAGATTTCCCCTCACTAATAAATTTCAAGGTCCTTACAAGATAATTCAGAAGTTAAGTGATAGAACTTATGTGATTGAAACACCAGAAAGAAGAAGAAGACAAAGGAAGATACATGGTGAACCTCTTGAAACCTTATTTCTCAGAAACTAAAACTGAAACTGTGTCAGTACCCAGACAACTTTATCTACAGAAGACGATGATGGCTACGAATTGGGAGCTGCAATGATGAATAATTCTTCAATTTTGGAAAATTTGGAGGATAAATTGAACCATCTGAGTGTTGAACAAGGTGAAGACTTAAGTGATGTAATTAGAAGTTTTCCAGAAAATTTTTCAGATGTGCCTAGACGTACTGATCTGACCATGCATGAAATCAAGATTCAAGAAGATGGGAAACCTTTCAAGCAAAGAGCCTATCGCTTATCACCGTATCATCGAGATGTTTTGAAGAAAGAAGTTGAGTATTTGCTGCAACATGATTAGCAGAACCCAGTTCAAGTCACTTCAGTTCTCCAGTGTGTTAGTGAAGAAAACCGGATGGTTCATTTAGGATGTGTACTGATTATAGAAGCTGAATTCTATCAGTGTGGCTGATAATTATCCTTTGCCTCTTATAGATCAGTTACTTGATAATATTGGGCAAGCCAAGTTTTGTTTCCAAGATAGACTTGTTAGAAAGGATATTATCAATTCCCTTAGAAGAGCATGCGAAGCTGCTGTCAGCTTTTATTACTCCATTTGGACTGTATCAGTATACTGTTCTGCCGTTGGTCTGATGAATGCACCCGCAACATTTCAACGAGTGATGGATCAACTGTTAGGATCAATAGAAGGAGTAGGTGTATACCTAGATGACATCGTGATTTACTCTACACGTGGGAAGAACATCTGAAGATTCTGAAGAAAGTTTTCAAGAAACTACAAGAAGCAGGATTAACAGTCAACCTAGAGAAGAGTGAGTTTGGAAAGGCAACTGTACAGTATCTTTGGGTTTGAAGTTGGGAAAGGCCCTCTTGCTCCAGTAAATGCTAATGTAGAAGGTATCCGTAAGGCTACCCCACCTACTACCAGGAAACAGCTACAGAGATTTTTAGGCATGGCTGGTTTCTATCGTCGTTTTTGCCCAAATTTCTCAGCCGTAGTAGCTCCCCACTGACAGACTTAACTAGTCCCAAAGCTAAGTTTATTTGACTCCACCGAGTGTTCAAGAATCTTTTGAGGAAGGTAAAAGCCATTTTAACTTCAAGACCAGTACTTCAAAGCTCCAGACTTCGACAAGAAATTTGTGATACAAGTTGATGTGTCAGACTGTGGTGTTGGAGCTGTTCTACTTCAAGAAGATGAAAATAATATCTACCATCCTGTATGCTTCATGTCTACAAAATTGAAAAAAACATCAGAAAGTATACTCGACAATTGAGAAGGAAACTTTGGCCTTAATCACCGCCTTGAAAAAATTTGAAGTGTATGTGAATAGACCTAGGAATGAAGAAATTTTAGTGTTTTCTGATCACAATCCACTGTCATTTATCCAGAAAATGAAAAATCACAATCAAAGACTGACCAAGTGGTCTTTGCGCCTGCAACAGTATAACTTAAGAGTGCAGCACATTAGTGGCAAAAACAATGTAGTTGCTGATTATTTATCTCGTTGCGAATCGTTGGATCAACACCGTGATAAAAAAATCTTCCAGGGGGAGGTAAATATTATATATTGCTACTTTAAAAATGCACTGTTTTCCCCTCTTTGAAATGTCTTGTAGATTGTGTAACATTTTTTCAGATTCCTAGATAGCTTAGAATAGGATGTTTTAAAATGTGTGTTCAGATTTCGCATTAACGTCTTGTAAAAGAATATATATATAACGTAAAGAGAGAGATCCTAGTCTTTTCAAAGCTGCAAATGTTTAACTTTTATGTCAGCACTTTAAGATTAGAGTCTGCGAGATCCGTTTGCTTCTCTGCTCTGTCAGCGCGTTTGATAGCGAGCTCGACTCTTGCATTGTTGTCAAAACATGTCAATCTTAATTATCGTTTACCCTCCGTTTCAATCGGGTACGTATCTGTTGAGCAGTCTTGTCTTGTACGCGTATGCTTTAATCAAAGCCACGTGCATGTTACACATTTCTGTATGTAAGATTGCGTCAGATTTCAGAACTTTCTGGAAGCTTTCGTACCCAGAACGTATTTGTCATCTGCCTAGCCCAGTTTCCATGAGGGAAGAGATTTCATTCGATCTTAAGACTCGAGGCAGTTAGATCTCCCTCTCTTCTCTCTCTCTCTCACACGACATCGAGATTATATTAACGTAACGTAAATTGGTCACTCGTAACATTTTAGAATTTCATATTTAATATTTCTTAGAATTTATTTAGTTTATTTAGTTTCTTTTGTGGAATCTGAACAAACATTTCGTAACGGCGCCTGGTTTTTTTGTGAAAGTGTAATATACAAGCTGCAGCAAAAGAGAAAGAAAGAAGTTGGTATACCAAAAAAGGTAAAGTGTGTTATATTTTTATTAGTTGCAACACTATAATGGATAGGAATGTGTTTAACTAATAACGGATAGGAATTGTGTTTAACTAATAATTGATAGGAACTGTTGTCTGTTATGAAGGTTTGGTAAAAACTGTTGGTTACAGTGTTTTTGAATGAAAAAGATTTACACTTTTACACATTGCTGATATTTTTTGTGTTTGTGTCTGTTCCATTGTTTGTGCACTTATTCATTTTCTTATTGAAGTGTGTCTTTTTGTTTTATATTTTCATTTGCATTCACAATTTAATTGACTTAGTTATTTTCATTGTTTTATCATTGCACATTTAATTAAATTTAACACTTGTGAATTGATTTGCATTTACTTAGAATTCTTTTCAAGTTTTATTGTTGTTTAGCACTTGTGAATTAATTTCAAATTTTCAGTTATTGCCTAACACTTTTGAATTTTGATTGAGTTAATTTTCTTGAATTTTGTGATAAATTAATTTTGATTTAATTTTACTTAATTTGATTCAAGAATTAATTAAACTTTACTTTGTTTTCAAGTAACAGTAATTTTCCCTGATATTGTGAATTTCACTTATAAATTTTGAATTTAATAATAAATTTTTGTATTTAAAATTTTATAAGTGTTTTCTTTATCTTACACCAGTATAAGTATATATGATTATGACTATATTTATGATAGGTAGAGACATAGAGTGGTAATTGATTTGCTTTCCTTCAATTTAATTGAAGTGACTTAGAACCAGGGAAGTACTTAGACTTCTGAAATCAGGGAAATACTTAGAGTTTGAAAGTTGTTGATGGAGTGATGCCCTTTGATTAATTTAATTACTTACAAGATTACCTCACACCTGTTTTGATGAACTTAGTCTGATTTTCTGCAATACTGGTAAGTGTTAAGGGATCACTGTTGCCTTTAGTGTATTCAGTCGTTTAAACGTGTTATGAGGGTTCAGGTGTCTGGCTTTTGTGAGGTAATAATTGATAAATGGTAACCAGATACTTGGCACATCGTAACAATATATATATATATATATAATATATATATATATATATATATATATATATATATATATATATATATATAGCCACAAATTCTTTCAATATCTTTCACCCAATGTGATAAGTGATAAGCAATTATCACTTATAATTTCCCTAGGTATAGTTTTATCACTGGTAATTCTCTTAAGGTATAGTTACTCCGGTATTATATATACATACATACATATATATAATACTATATATATATATATATATATATATATATATATAGTATATATATATATATATATTATATATATATAGAACATACAATCACTAAGGAATAAAAAAAAGTCTGTGAAACGAAAAAATAAATTGAAAATGAAACCCACCACACAAGAAACATCACTCATTGTTGCAAGCTAACAACATGGGAACTCGGAAAACCGCATAATATAATAATAATAATAATGAGTATTGATTCTCGGTGACACAGAAAAAAAAAACCACTCCCCTCTGCCAATGACCCTGAAACAAGGTCAGAATATTGTATTGTCTCTTAGAAACTCGTAAAAACTTAAGACGCTTTAATAACTGTTTTTGTCTGTGTTAGGGACACAGAAACGCTGTCTGTTACTTTCTACGGTATACTCTGTAAAATAGGTCATACCATACCCTGTAATTCAGGTTAAGCCTTGAAATTCGGGTTAGTTCTTGTTGGCGTTGCAATCCTTTTGTTTTTATAAGATCTCTTACATTGTCCTACAATTTTTTGTATTATGGTCTAGGGATATATTCTTTTATTATTTTAGTCGTATGATTACTTTTGTCATTTATTTTAGGCTAAAATTTTACTCACTACGTCTTCAAATCTAGGGTGCAGAGAGAGAGAGAGAGAGAGAGAGAGAGAGAGAGAGAGAGAGAGACCCTCTTCCATTTCACAGTTCTCTCTTCAAGGTTTGTGTCAGAGAGAGAGAGAGAGAGAGAGAGAGAGAGAGGAGAAAGAGAGATTCCTCCATTTCATTTTTATCATCACTTCAATGTGTGTGTGTGTGTGTATGAGAGAGAGAGAGAGAGACTGTACCAATCTTTCGTCAATGAACTTCACTACCACATTCAGATCCTCCTGGCCAAGAAGGTCAGAAGATGATACCATAAAAAAAAGGGAAGAAGAATAATTAGGCAAAAAAAAAAAAAAAAAAAATCGTCAACAGTGTTGCCAACGCGAGTTCTTTGTTTACATTCTATACATAACTGTCTAACCGCGTGAATGGAGGTGTAATGAACCACGCTACATAATTATATTTTTTGCGAGATTTGGCCTTACAGTTTGGGTAATAATTCACAGCTGGTTTGATGTTTGAAATAAAGGAAGAACATGGAAAAAAAGATGGTGAACTGGAGAAGACAGTGCGACTTGTTTTTCAAGATAGATTTAATAGGGAGAGAGATAATATTCTTCAGTAATCTATATGATGGAAATTAAATTTTAATGTATAAACATTTACATGGGTCGATTTAGCGTTTAAAAACAGATTATAAGCTTGATTAATCCCCTAAAAAATTATTATAACAGCAAAAAAACCACAGCTTATAATAATACGAAGATTACACAAGAGGTTAGATCTTATCCCTACTGTTAAAAGCTAATTTATATTTTGAAGAGACTAACAAAATACTAAATACAGTGCTGGAAAACCTCTAGTTAATATAGAAAATAATAATGGGTATGTATCCTTCCTGCTAAAAGATAATTTATCATTTCAAGAGACTAACAAAATGTTAAAATACAAACCTCTAGTTAATATAAAAAATAATAATTTGTGTATATCCTACCTGTTAAAAGCTAGTCTATCATTTCTTACAAGTAACAAAATGCTAATTAGATAGCCGGAATACTGCTCTGTATCTCATAAGGGCCAATTACCTACTGAGGAAACATGGAATTTCAACCTTACAGACAGTTTCTTTCCTATTAATCATTTCCCTTACAGGAATCCGTTGTCATGAGAGAGAGAGAGAGAGAGAGAGAGAGAGAGAGAGAGAGGAGAGAGAGAGAGACTTACTGAGTACGAAGAAACAAACCTCCCTTTTTATGCACTGAACAATATTTAGTGGAAGGTCAAATTTTATATATATATATATATATATATTTATATATATATATATATATATATATATATATATATATATATATATATATTAATCTGGTCTAGAAAGAACACTTAAAAAAAATAACATGAGAAGACCGTATATGAATTACTTTCCTTCCCCTAGCACCTACATAAAAAAAAAAGTTCTGCCATGGTAAATGGGATTAAACGTCTAACCGAACCGTGAGGCGACTTTTGAGCACAAGACAAATGAGCGCCAAAAATTTTAAATTATTACACGTAAATACTTTAAATTATCTCAAAACACGTTCATACACACTCCAGACCCTTGGAGGAAACAAACCATCTCTTCTTCTTCCTCTCCTGCAAGGTCCTCCTGTCCAAGTGTCTTCAAAGTAAAAGACTAACTCATCTAGCTCGTCAGGAATTACATCATGTAAAGATTCAAATACCTTTATTATATCATTGGGAGGAACGAATGCCAAGGCCACTCGCATATTTGAGTATTGCCGTATTTCTTCCCTGGTACAGTATAAATTAGTCAAACCTAAATCTTGAATTTTTCTCCAAACGGCTTGGGATAAATGAAACACCCAAAGACCTCAGCATTTCCGAAGACAGAAAGAAAAGATTTATGAAATGCTTTCTCGTAGTCACACAAAATGGAAGATGGAGCAATCTCATTATCCATGCAAAACTAATTTTCCTTTTAGAAGGCTTTGTTGAATTTTCCTAAACTCGCAGATTCTGAAAAATGTAACGACTGGTTTTAACGATGACAACCAAACAATTATAATAGTCAAACAACAAATAAACAGCGTTGTTAACTATTCCTAAACCCACAGAATTTGAAAAATACGAGCTGATTTTAACGATAATAACCAAACGATTGTAATAGTCAAACAATAAATAAACAGCGTTGTTTGCTCATCTGTCCGCGCTCGATTGTCGGCGCTCATTTGTCTTGCGCTCAAAAGTCGGTGAACCTAAGCGAACGAGAGAGAGAGAGAGAGAAGAGAGAGAGAGAGAGAGAGAGAGTGTCTCGTATATATACATACATACATATATATATATATATATATATATATATATATCCTTTAAAATTAATAAAACTCATTTGACACTTTCATCCTATTTTTCAATACAATATGAAACTTCTTTAAAATGAACACCACAATATTCTTTGGAAGCTCGAATTTCGAGTCAATGGCCCCTTCGTCTTCTTCTAATAATAATAATTATAACGATACCCTTCTTCTTCTAATAATAATAATAATAATAATAATAATAATAATAATAATAATAATAACAATAATAATAATAATAATAATAATAAATTCCTGAAGCCGAACCAAGTAAGAGACTCTGGGAAAACATATGGAACAGAATGGGGTACATCTCATCACCGCCAACTCATCGCTGGCCCAACTCATTCCCGGCAGTGATTAATGAAATTCTGTATATATTAAAAAACACCTTTATTCAGAATCAAGTATGACTCTTTCATGACACTAAAAATAAATTAACACCATATAATTAAAGACAAAAAAATCCATGAAAATATATAAAAAAAAAATTTATTTTATGTTATGAGAAATGCCTCTTAAATATTCAATGGGAGTCCTTTCATTAAAATTTTGGACAATTCTAAGAATGCGGGAATCAGTATCCCTGTACTTTTTTAATTTAAAGGGTGGTGAACTGCTTGCTATAAGTGATTCCAAATAAAAATCTCTACCTTTCTGAACTTTTTTAAGTGCATTTATGAATTTCCAGAGTGTAGGATTTTCCATTCCTAATTCCATTTGTAATCTTCTATTCGCTCCTTCTGCATGGTTGTTTGTTTTATCTTCATGATTCAAAATTCGAAAAATACAAATTCCACATTTCCAATGGAAAGAGTGGTGCACGTCTGGCTATTTCCACGTCTGTTTAACAGACCTATATAATTGTCTTCAAGGCAGTTCAAGATTGGCACATGCTCTGGGGATAATTCATCAGCTAAGACATCAATGTATGAATCAATATGATTGACAGGTACAAATGCAAGCGCCAGTATCATCTGTACTTGTAAAGAAAATTGGCTATCGTTATTATAGCGAGAACTTAGACCCAAAGCCGCAATGTGTTTTTGCATGTTTTGGCTAAGATGAAAGAAGCACCCTTTTAGTTCGACTTGTGGAAAATTTTCCTTGATTGCCAAAAATGCTGCAATTTCAAAATCACATACAACCGATTTCGGGTTTACTGTTGGTTGACATTCTTTTATCATTTTAAATAGCCTTGAATATGTAACTTTCCGTTTGTTAGGTAATAGAGCATAAAGCACTGGAATGACACCTCTGATATTTTGAGCCATTACAATATACACCTGAGAAAATAGCGTTGGAGCAATCTTAAACGTCCCGTCTACATACCAAACTTCTGCTGATACCAAACGTTGCAACCCAACTTCCTCCTTCCCCAAATAGCAAAATTCTATCTTCAACTGGACCACTGTCTTTTAATAAAAAATCTTCCTTCTGGTTTGGCTCTGTTTCGTCGGTCGAATATTCATCAGGGATTGCTAAATGATTTAGGTCAACTGGATTTGGCGGAGAGGGACTCATCTGATTCCGTTTCCGGCGAATAGTTTTCTTTAGAGCCGACGGATTCGGGAGTGATCCTTGCACCGCTTGGGCAACATTACATCAAACTTCATTAATCACTACACTTGGGTTTTCCATCGTCTCTTCAGCTCTGGTTTTCATTTTTGTAGTTGTCCTTTCTACTTCTACTTTTATCGGTGAAGAGTCATGGGTGTGAGTATTCAAGACTTTAACTACGTTTCCAAATCTTGTGTGTATTCTCGCTTTACACCTGCCGAGCTGATCACATTTCCAGAACATCAAATTGCTGTCGGTTTTGCTGAATTTGTCGAAAATGAACAAATAGCCATCATGGGAAAATTTCGCTTTGCCTCTCTGATTAAAATTGTCTCCATTGTAATGGGTTTACTGAAAGTGATATATCGAAAGGTTAATAATTACTAACGTTTTTGTTGACAAACATCTGATTTCATACTTGGGTACTTTTGTTTGTAATTGGTAACTGAGTAATTGTCGTCATGTGTTGAAAGGTTAAAGATTACTAACGTTTTTGTTGACAAACTTTGATTTCATAGTTCGGTATTTTTGTTTACAAATAGTAGGATTGGAAATTGAGTAACTGTTGTTTCGTTTTTATTTACACTGCCTTGCAGTGTGTGTGTGTGTGTGTGTGTGTTGGACCGGTGATGAGTTGGGCCGGGTATAAGTTGGGCTGGAGATGAGCTGGGCCGGAGATAAGTTGGGCCGGGGATAAGTTGGGCCGGACATGAATTGGCGGTGATGAGTTGGCTGGCGATGAGATGGCGGCGATGAGTTGTCCCATTTCGTATGGAACAATCCGGTATCACACAACAAACATGCAACATGGCTCCAGGAAGTCAAGGAAGAAGAAACAGGGAGAATGAAACAAAGATTCACTGAGATCACGACAGACACAGTCAGACACCAACTAAAGAAAAAGCCCATCTGGAAAGCCCCAGGTCCCGATGAAGTCCATGGATACTGGTTCAAAAACTTCAAGGCCCTACACCCACGAATAGCAGAACAACTCCAGCATTGTATCACAAATCACCATGCGACCAAATGGATGATCACGGGAAGAACATGCATAGTACAAAAAGACAAGAGTAGGGGAAATATAGCCAGAAACTACAGGCCCATCACCTGCCTACCAATAATGTGGAAGTTACTAACAGGTACCATCAGTGAAAGGCTATACAGCTACCTAGAGGAGACAAACACCATCCCCCACCAACAGAAAGGCTGCAGAAGGAAGTGTAAGGGCACAAAAGACCAGCTCCTGATAGGCAAAATGGTAATGAAGAAACAGTAGGAGAAAAGGAAAACCAAAACCTAAGCATGGCATGGATTGACTATAAGAAAGCCTTCGACATGAATACCACATACATGGCTAATAGAATGCCTGAAAATATATGGGACAGAGGAAAAGACCATCAACTTCCTCAAAAATATAATGTGCAACTGGAATACAATACTTACAAGCTCTGGAATAAGACTAGCAGAGGTTAATATCAGGAGAGGGATCTTCCAGGGCGACTCACTGTCCCCACTACTCTTCGTAGTAGCCATGAATTCCCAATGACAAAAGTACTGCCAGAAAGATGGATGCTGGGTACCAACTCAAGAAAAAGCAGCAGAATTAACCATCTGATGTTCATTGACGACATCAAGCTGTATGGTAAAAGCATCAAAGAAATAGATACCCTAATCCAGACTGTATGGATTGTATCTGGGGACATCAGAATGGAGTTTGTTATAGAAAAATGTGCCTTAGTCAACATACAAAAGGGCAAAGTAACAAGGACTGAACGGATAAAGCTACCAGATGGGAGCAACATCAAACACATATATGAGAGGGATACAAATACCTGGGAATAATGGAAGGAGGGGATATAAAACGCCAAGAGATGAAGGGACACGATCAGGAAAAGAGTATATGCAGAGACTCCAAAGGCGATACCAAGTCAAAACTCAACGCCGGAAACATGATAAAAGCCAAAAACACATGCAGGGCCAGCAGAGTAATCAGATACAGCGCCAGGAATAGTGGAATGGGACGAAGGTTAGAACTCCGCAGCATAGACCAGAAAACTAGGAAACATATGACAATACACAAAGCACTACACCCAAGAGCAAATACGGACAGACTATACATAACACGAAAGGAAGGAGGGAGAGGACTACTAAGTATAGACGACTGCGTCAACATAAAGAACAGAGCACTGGGGCAATATCTGAAAACCAGTGAAGACGAATGGCTCAAGAGTGCATGGGAAGAAGGACTGATACAAGTAGACGAAGACCCACAAATATACAGAGACAAGAGAATGACAAACAGAGGACTGGCACAACAATGCACGGACAATACATGAGACAGACTAAAGTAGCCAGCGATGACACATGCCAATGGCTACAGAGGGGAGAACTAAAGAAGGAAACTGAAGGAATGATAACAGTGGCACAAGATCAGGCCCTAAGAACCAGATATGTTCAAAGAACGATAGATGGAAATAACATCTCTCCCATATGTAGGAAGTGAAATACGAAAAATGAAACCATAAACCACATAGCAAGCGAATGTCCGGCACTTCCACAGAACCAGTACAAAAAGAGGCATGATTCAGTGGCAAAAGCCCTCCACTGGAGCCTGTGCAAGAAACACCAGCTACCTTGCAGTAATAAGTGGTACGAGCACCAACCTGAGGGAGTGATAGAAAACGATCAGGCAAAGATCCTCTGGGACTATGGTATCAGAAGAGATAGAGTGATACGAGCAAATAGACCAGACGTGACGTTGATTGACAAAATCAGGAAGAAAGTATCACTCATTAATGTCGCAATACCATGGGACACCAGAGGTGAAGAGAAAGAGAAGTAAAAAATGGATAAGTATCAAGACCTGAAAATATAGAAATAAGAAGGATATGGGATATGCCAGTAGAAATTGTACCCATAATCATAGGAACACTAGGCACGATCCCAAGATCCCTGAAAAGGAATCTAGAAAAACTAAAGGCTGAAGTAGCTCCAGGACTCATGCAGAGGAGTGTGATCCTAGAAACGGTGCACATAGTAAGAAAAGTAATGGACTCCTAAGGAGGCAGGATGCAACCCGGAACCCCACACTGTAAATACCACCCAGTCGAATTGGAGGACTGTGAAAAAAAAATAATATGCAACAAATATCAATATAACATATTCTTTATCAATAAGATTTAAGACCTACCACGCATGCGCTGCAAGACAGATCAAAACATATAAATATAAATAGTTAATTTCTAGCGATTGTGTTTTCTAGCGAGTTACATAAATACCGCTCAAACGAACGTTCTATTCCGTGGTCCCGTACATACAAAGAGCTAAACGGAACTGTCTGAACGGACAAGAGAACAAGAGGAACAAAAAATTCACCTGAGAATTACACGGAAAGAGTGAATATTTGATCATCCAATCTTCACAATTACGAGCTCACACGACAACCACTGGAAAGAGATTAGTTTTACGGTATTGTAATCTACAGGAATAAATAAATAAGTAAAAGAGTTTCTTGTATGATAAGCTACAGAAAAAAAAGTTTCGTTCCAAGAGGTAATAGATGAATTTAAAAACGACGGTTACGTAAAGCCTTACTATAAGGACAACGTTGTAAGAGCAGATCAGAATAATTCGAAAACGTTCATCTACAGTGCACGATGGCTTTAGCAACTTTGAAAGATAAAATCGTGTGTTGTTTAGGTACTTTATCAATTAAGAACTTTATTATATATAACTTAGATTTACCCGTTCTTCTATTATATATGGGTTATGGAAGCTGTGTGGATACTTAGTCATAGATTAAAGTAAGGTGACCCACAACGAAAATCGAATTATATAAGTTATCCCTCTAAAGTAAACATTCCGTTTTCTATATTAGCAAAAAGCGTAAATTATATTTATTTAATGGTAAACTAATCAAATTGGTCTGTGGCTGTGAGATATATGTATATATATTATATATATATATATATATTTTAATATATAATATATATATATATATATATAATCTAATATATATATATATATATATATATCATATATATATATCTACATATATATATATATATATATATATATATATATATATATATAGAGAGAGAGAGAGAGAGAGAGAGAGAGAGAGAGCTTTCAACCTTTCAATGGCTAACTTATAGCTTGCCATCGAGTCAAGTCAGTGCCTGAAAGCACACCTAGTTTAATTGCATTTCCTCATTTTTCAATGTGCTTCTGAAAAGCAAGATTAACAATCAGCCATTTGTTCAATGTTCAGTTCACACTCGAAAGCACCATTTGTTCAATGTTCAGTTCACACTCGAAAGCAGATTTGTCAAACGAAATCACATTCTTTAAATACTCTTACTCTCTCAAAAAATGTATATTTCTAATCGCCAAATGATTTAAATATCTTCGTAGGTCTTAGCTATAAGACATGAAAAGCTTATATCAGCTTTTAAATAATAAACACAATGACTTAAGTTCCTGAAATCAAATGGAAGAACAAGAGGATTATAAACATTGACATAACTAGAATTAGTCTGGGGATCAGCCATTAGCAACTACGCCAGTGTTGCCAACCGCAGGATAATTGCCCTACACGTAGGGTAATTTGACCAAATATTTTACACCTTAGGCCAATATTTTTAAGTATAGGGTAATTGTAACAATACCTGTATTGATCAACATCTTTATTAGTATTATTTCTTATTATCACAACCTCAGAATGTAGGGTGCATAGAGTTACAGGGGTTGGCATCACTGAGCTACCCCCAGATGCGATGCGGAAGGGGCCCTTAAGGCTGAGGCTAACAAGCTACAGCCATCAGTCGATTACTCGACTTTACAGGGGAAACACTTGCCTCTCTTGACCAACTCGCATCTTTTATTCGACGCTGAAATAGGTATGTATAAAAGGTGGCAATTCTTTTTTCCCTTACTCGGGGGGTAAGCCTACAAACTACTTTGTTGTTGTTGGGAGGAAGGAAGAGTTGATAGGAAAGCCTAAAAAGGTCTGGAAAAGATACAGGAATTGAAGGATAGGATATTTATCATTTATTTACAGGAATTTTAGGATAGGATATTTATGATTTATTTATTAGAAGGGAAATGTAAAAAAAATAAATAATGTGCAAGCAGCGCAGTAGAGGAAAATGATTTTATATAATAAAATATACCATATTTATTCTATTTTCGGTGAAACAAAAAACTCGCTATTTAACAGCAGATTCTACCACGCGCCCCGAGTAAGTTGGAGGTCGGATCACGCCAAGCTTATCATGTTGCAAAGTTTTTTTCAGAAGTGGATAAATCTGTATTACTTTTAGTGGTCGTAGTATATTGAGAAATGTAATATTTTTAGCATGATTATATATACTCATACATCACTATATATTATATATATATATATATATATATATATATTGAGTTTCTGCTTAGTAAAGGACGTTTAAGTCGAAAGGTCTCGCGAATTCTCCGTCGTTTATTTTCCTTCGTGGCATATATTTTTATTTTATGGATTTATCACGTTCCTAACTTTCGTGATTCAGTTATATATATTAATATATATATATATATTATATATATATATATATATATATATTCATATCTATAATATACATAAATATTATACATATGCATAACCTATATATATATATATATATATATATATGACTGGTAAAAATGTTGTTACAACAGAATTCCATCTAATAAGCACAACGTTTAATTACAAAATAAAATGAAGAAAAAATCAATTTAACATTTCCTAAAGGACTGGTACTAAAAAACTAACATTATACATACTAGGATGGAGGCATAGCACACACGAACACACACAAAAAATGTGATTTTGACCCACAAGGAATATTTCCTCTCATATAGTTTTTCTAAGGATATGGGAAATCTACCACCAGTAATAAGTCAAAGAATTGATTTTGACAGCAGAATATGAAACGATGTTATCCAAGTAAATGCATAATGGTTTAGGTACACTTACCTAATTTATTTTTGGCATAAAGGAATAGAATGATAAATTACAGGTACTAAACAAACGCAAAAAGAATTGATATATAAACCCAGTTAATCGAATCAAGTTAAACATTAGTCTCGGGGCGTTACTTCGTCGCGTGAGATTTAAACTATTTCACATGAAAGTAAATTTGGCCTATAAACTAGTTCAGCTAAGATTAATTTATGCTTCTTGTCCACAGCTCAGCTCACAGCCGCGGTTGAGATGGGACTTTCTGTTCGTTTTGTCGTGCGCTATTTACTAATGGCGATCTTACCAGTATTAACACTATCAGGCGCTGATTCTGATAACTCCAGACTGTTCAAGGAGGTAAGGATAACTTAGTTATTATTGCTTAATAATACCTGCTATATAGGTCTATCATTCTCTGATGTCGAGAGAGCTTCGCCTTAGGCTTATAGTTTTTAAATATTTTTTTTTCTATTTTGCTGATTAAGCAATTAAAGCTAGATTCAACCGGAAGAACTGCTTCAATTAAAGATGAGAAATTTGGGTGTTTAGGTAACGGTTTGGTAAAGATTTTACTAGAAAATGTTACTCCAAAACAAGAACAGAAACGATGCTTTAAGATGCATAAAGGAACACGACTGTACCAATATTTGATAGGCCTACATTAACTCAAAGTGATTCCGAAACAAGAAAAGAAATGAAGCTATAAGAGCTATTGTCAATAAAAAGAGAGGATGTTTTCCACTGCATTCTTTTCCATATTCAACTTTCACGCTCCAATCCATATCAACCACCCCTACAACTCCCTCCACCTTACTCTATCGGTTAAATTAACCAAGGCATTAGACCTGGATTTTGCTGTAACAATCTTCTATTTCCTCAGGTTAAGATTAACGGAGGCGAGGCCAACTGTTCTACAGAAGGAAAAAACTACAAATCGGTCACCCTCTCCTCTGAGCTGACTTCAGCCAGGATCCCCTGCAGTACCATTTGCAACATGGACGACGCCTGTGTGCTTTTCGACACCCAAGGTTTGTGATTGTAAAGGTTTCAAAGTCCAAAGTCAAAGCGACACTCGTCCCAGTTCAAACCAGATTGGTATTTTGACTCTTAAAACATATGTTAGGGTTTTTTTATGTGGTTGAATTATTCAAGTTCAGATAACAGTTGCAAAATAGACGAAGCCTGTGTGTTTTTTGACACCTAAGGTTTGTGATTTTAAAGGTTTCAGAGTCCAAAGTCAAAGCCACGCTAGGCCTAGTTCAAACTGGCGCCATTTTTAGAGTAAAACACATTTTACTTAAAATGTTTTAATTATTGCATTTCAGGTAACATTTGCAACATGTATACGTTGACCTTGTCAGCTGTGACGCCCTGCGCCTCTGGGGAAGCGGGAACGAGGGCATACACGAAAGTCCTTGGGGTAGACATAGCCCTTCATACAAGCGTCCAGTATTCCAGCACAGTGGACGACCACGTGGTTTCCTTCAGTGAGCTCGTGAGTGGATTTGAATCTACTCCTGGTGGATTTTAAAGATGGACAAGGCTTCCGTCAACTCGTTGTCAATTTAATAGGCCTATAATATGTCAGAAATACAGAAGTTTGGCCCACTCTTTACAAAACCTACTTAGGAGTTGTCAGTTCAATAGGCCTAAGATGTCAGAATGGGAAAGCCTCTTTGTCAGTTTAGTAGGCCTAAGATGAAAGGAATCCTGAAGTGTGGACTACTCTTTACAAAATAAAGTTAGGAGTTATCAGTTTAATAGGCATAAGATATCAGAATGGAGAGGGCTCTTTGTCAGTTTGACAGGCCTAAGATGTCAGGACGGAGAAGCCTCTTTGTCAGTTTGATAGGCCTAAGATGTCAAAGTGGAGAAGCCACTTTGTCAGTTTGATAGACCTAAAGTATCAGAGTGGAGAAGCCTCTTTGTCAGTTTGATAGGCCTAAGATCTCAATGCAGGTAATATCTTTGTCAGTTTAAGAGGCCCCATTCTTTACAAAACCTACATAGGAGTTGTCAGTTTAATAGGCCTACTTTGTCAGAAATACCGAAGTGTCAACCATTTAGGGCATCCAGAAACAGATTACAATATGACAGAGGTGACCCTTTTTTCCAGACGAGCAGCAGGACCACATACCCAGACTATCACTACTGCCCTTGTACCCTAGAGCAAGCCAACAGCTGGATCAGAGTTGACCTGGGAGAGGCGGAAGATTTCTCGCGTTGACCTCACGGCATCTTTACAGCTGAGAGAGACACACTTCAGGACGGTCAACATTCACGTAGGTCTAAGGATGTTTGTTGATGTCAGGGAGCTGATCCTTTCTTTAAAAAGGATGTTTTGGCTGTCTGAAAGGGAGTATTGTCAACATACACGTAGGTCTAGGAATGTTTGTTGATGTCAGGGAGCTGATCCTTTCTTCAAAAATGTTGTTTTAGCTGCGTTTAAAAGTGAGTTTTCATTATCTTTGGTTGTGTTAGAATATAAATTTAGTAAATGTATTAGTAATTTCCAGTACTAATACCCTAATACCATTCAAATTCATCTTGTATTTCAATATTTATTTACATTTTTCTTTATCTATTAATTCCTCTGTTTTTCTAATAAAAGATCTCCTCTTTCTGTACTTCTCATTACCTTTTCTTGCCTCTTTCGAATGGACACCATAATGTTGTTTGGAAACTTGAATTTCAAGTCAATGGCCTGTGTGGTGGGCTTGTTCCATATGAATAGGGTTCTTCATCTTCAGGATAAATAATAATAATAATAATAATAATAATAATAATAATAATAATAATAATAATAATAATAATAATAATAATAATAATAATAATAATAATAATAGACCTATTTCACTACAGGAAAACAGTCGATAAATCACAGAGTACACAGTACTGTGTCTGCTCTATTGTCTTCATTTTAACTTTTTCCATTAATAATCTACTTCACTTTACTCATTCACTTTTTCCTTACATGTTATTTGGTAGATTGGAGACACAGGAGATTGGCAGAATGACCCAATCGTTGGTGTAAAGGATGCTAAAACACCAGGCGAACTGGAGGTCCTTAAATTTGATGGTAGGTACCTTTGCCAACTACTTTCAATAAACAAAATTATGGTAGCACTACAAATGAATCCCCATTTTCGCGCCATTTCTCCTTATTTTTCAGTCGCAGGTGCTGTAGGTGCCTTTGTTAATGCCTCTCAATGAAGACAATAGTATCGCAAGTCAATCTTTATTTTCTTGCCATTCTTACTATCCTTATTCTTCTTATTTTCCAGTCGCTGGCAATGGAAGGTACTTGACTCTGGTCCAGCAAGAGACAGACTACTTCTGCATTTGCAAAATCCAGGCCTACGGTTACTGAAAGGCAAATCTGTCTCGCCTTGGGGTACTCCTGTGTCATCACTGAACGGAAAATCAACAATTAGGCTCTAGGTCCCTGGAGAAGGTATATAAGCCTATTAATACTTTCACCTGAAGGGCGAATCTCTCTTCCCTTGGGGTACTCCTGTGTCATCACTGAATGGAAGATTAACAATTAGGCTCGAGGTCCCTAGAGAAGGTCTACGAGCCTAAATTTTGTATATTCTAAACCACCAACAATGTCAAACCTAGCTGTCAATCAATCATGTGCTATTGTGTATTATAACCATACTATTGCCTGTCAATTTTACCTGCATACTTGAAAACATGAAGATGTTCAGAACAGAGCTCAAAAAGCATTATTAATGAGTTTCTTATAGCCGAGGGCCACTGTATATTTAGTATTCCTAGATATATCAAGGCTTAGCTTACCAGTAGGGTATTCTACAGATGACAGGTCCACCAGTAGGTACTGGTCTGTGCCCGTCCCAAGTAGGGTATTACAAAGATGACACGTCCACTAGTAGGTACTGGCCTGTGCCATTCTCAAGTAGGGTATTCCAAAGGTGACACATCCACCAGTAGGTACTAGCCTATGCCCATCCCAAGTAGGGTATTGCAAAGGTGACACGTCCACCAGTAGGTACTGGTCTGTGCAGTGCCCAAGTAGGGTATTCCAAAAGTGGCACATCCACCAGTAGGTACTGGCCTATGCCCTGCCTAAGTAGGATATTCCAAAGGAGACATGTCTGCCAGTAGGTACTGGCCTGTACCCTTCCCAAGTAGGGTATTCCAAAGGTGACACGTCCACCAATAGGTACTGGCCAATGCCCGTTCCAAGCAGGGTATTCAAAATGTGACACGTCCACCAGTAGGTACTGGCCTATGCCCGTTCCAAGCAGGGTATTCAAAATGTGAGACGGTCCACCTACTTCCGGATTAAGTCTAATTCGTCTGTTATTTAGATAAAACAGAAAAGAAGGAACTGGGAAAGTTGAACTTCAAGATCTGTGCAAAGTTAACAAAAATATAAATATTCGGAAATTTTTGTCTAATGAAATTATAACTGAAAATAACAAAGAAAATATAAAATATCGGTAGAGCATAGATGATAGAAATAAGACAGTATTCCAAATGAACTAAAATATACAGTATGTGGAACAAAAAAGATAAAATAAAAAAAAAATAGCCAAAACTGGAACGATAACACACGAGCCAAGAGTTAAAGTAAAAAATAAGTTTTCTGAAAATCCCAGAGAGAGAGAAAGACATTTTTCATACTGATAAATAAATCCTGAATATCCTATCCTAAAAATCCTGTATCTGTAACTCAACGCGAAACCCACTTTTCAGACCTTTTCCTAACCCCAACCAGAACAAAGACAGCAACAACAAAGTAGCTTGTAAAGCTTACTCCCCGAGTAGCCGAGAAAAACCTCTCGAAGTAAACACGCAAATGGTAGTCTTCCTTTTCAAGATTTTGTGATATATGACGTCAATTACCAACCCTAATAAGTCAGTAATCATTCCTCATTGACGTCATTTACCAACTCTAAAAGATCAGTAATAATTCCTCAGTCATTCTTCATTCTCAATGAAGCTTCAAAATGGGAGAATATACATTGCTCCCGCTGTGAACAGAATTGTATGCCACGCAGGAAAGAAATGAACTTTTCACAAGGTGACCTATATACATTATATACGTATATATAATGTGTATATATATATATATATATATATATATATATGTATATATATATATATATATATATATATATGTATATATATATAAAATAAAATCTATATATTATAAGCATAAATACTATATATACACATACATACCTCATATAGTATATATATACATATATAATATATATGTAATTATATATATATCTATATATATATACTATATAATATATATATATATATATATATATATATATATATGTATTGTAGTATGTATAATTGTATGTTTATATATATATATATATATATATATATAATATATATATATATATAAATATATCTATATATATATAACGTTCTAAAATATGGCGGTTACTAGTAACTCGAAAAATAGAAGATTGTTGTAGGAGGAAGTACATCCTAGGTGGTCCTTAAAATACATTTATTGCAACGTTTTCTCGCTCAATCGTTTGGATATTCTTAGCACGCCGTTGAAGTGCCTCACTTGCAAAAGATAGGAGGATATATTCGTGCAAGAAAATTATATCTGCAATGAACACGAACCTTTCCTATCAAGTATTTTCTTTGACTCGAAATATGACATCCCGTCACGCCCAGGTGTTCTGAATACCCTTTCTCGCGCGAAAAAAAAAAATCTATGACGTTGTAAAAGAAAAAATACCAGAGAATAATTCTCGATCACAAGAAAATCACAGCTGACTTGTGGGGGAACGTCGATCAAGAGAAGTACAATAACGAAAGAAAAAGTCGCATGAATAATGCAATCGCTGGCTCCAAGAATTCTCGTGCGTCCCCGAACTCGATTCGTCATCAGTCAAGTCCTTGAACAGACGAGGGAAACGCGTACAAAATCCTTGAGCGGTTACCCGTCGACATTCGACGCTGAAAAAGGTATGTTTCGTCTTGGAAGTCAGAAATCCTGTGGACAAATTTAGGGATTTTTTTTTTATTTATATCTAGACTCATGTCTAAATTGCTGTAAGATTTTCAGTGGTTAGGTGTGAGAGGTAGGCCATATTTCGCCTAAGGTAATGTCAGCAAGAATGAAACTTAAAAAACACACACACATAAAACCTGCTTGTATTGCCGTATCATAAAAACTCAAAGATATTACCCATCTTTGGAACATTCAAATGCGAAGTCCCAATTGCTGTTAGATTTTCAGTGGCCAAGTAGTGACAAGTGAGCCATATTTCGCCAAAGGTATGCTTAAAGAAAAAAAAAACTTCTTGTACTGACGCATAATAAGAATTTAGAAGACAATCCCCACCTTCTTAAGAACTTCGGAGTTGATGTATTATTCAAGAACAATAAAACAATGAAACTTGTACTTATAAAGAACTCGCCCTTCAGTGCTAAAGAATATTCATACCAGATTCCAAGTAGTTTTTGTGATATAACTTTTTATACTGGTCAAACTGGGGTAAATTCTTGGAAAAAAGTACAGGACAGCGTTAGTTACGTGCCAAGGAAATGGACAGGATTAACAGTGAATTTTTGTGCATGGTCCAGCGAAAACACAATCAATACACTCAACTAGGAGAGCAAAATAGTTTATTCAAATAAAGTCCCAGCCAGAAAAACATTATTATTATATTGTTAATTATCCAGAAGAAATGGACAAATTAACAGTGGAATTTTTGTGCAGGTCAGCGAAAACAATCAATACACTCAACTGGGAGGGAGCAAAATAGTTTATTCAAATAAAGCCCCAGACAGAAACATTATTATTATTATTGTTAATTATCCAGAAGAAGATGAAACACATTCACATGAAACAATCCCACAAAAGGGGCCACTGACTTGAAATTGAAGCTCTCAAAGAATATTGTGGTTCGTTAGAAAGAAGTAACAGAAGGTAACGGGAAATACAAAAACAAAGATCAGTTACTGGAAAAAGAAATGAATTCAGAAATGAATGAATAATATGTCAGTAGATATATATAATATATATATATATATATATATATATATATATATATATATATATTTATATATATATATGTGTGTGTGTGTGTGTGTGTGTGTGTGTGTGTGTGTGTGTGTATGTATATATGTATAACTGAATCACGAAAGTTTGGAACGCGATAAATCCATAAATAAAGGTATAAGCCACGAAGGAAAAATAAACAACGGAGTTTCTGTAAGATTTTTCGACTCAACGTCCTTTACTCAGCAGACAAACTGACTTACATGAGAAATTAAGGGTACAGGAAAGGTCGTATAACTGACAGATAGGGATTATAAGGAGATTAGTACCTAGAATCCGACCCACCTGGAGAATGAGTAACCTTTCCAAACAAGCATAAAGATGGGTACAGTTTAAGAACTAAAAGATTAAGTCCATCTGCTCAGACACGGGGACAAGACAATTAAAGGATTATACAGGGCGACAGCTGACCACAATCAGATCTTTGGTAAACAAAAACTTATTCACAAAACATATTAAACATACATATACAAAGAAAATATCTCTAAGGCAACTAATTTTTACTTAAGTCTGTAATTATATCTTTGAGCTCATTCTTAAACATGTTACAAATACAAGGGTCTAAATGAAACAGGCCACGACTAATATTAAAATTACAATGGGAAGTAAGTTGTATTATGGCAGATTCTAAAAATTTCGTGATAAGACATGTTTTGATCTTGCAATTACTGAACTACCAATCCAATTTATCCTGTGGTTGTTTTCACTTAAATGAATGAATATTGCATTAGATGTTTGCCCAGTTTTGACAGAATATTTATGCTGTTTTAATCTTACTTCTAAGCCCGTGCTCGACTGTCCGAGATAAAATGAGGGGCAGTCCATACATGGAATTTTATATATGTTGTTGCTTTCCCTGGGGCCATTTTTTACTAACATTCCTTTTAGTGTGTTATTATAAGAAAAAACTAGGTTGGTCTTAAAGGCTTTTAACAATGATTTAATGGTTTCAAATCCGTTAAAATAAGGCAAACTGAGAATGCTCTTAGAATTTTCTTTCTCCGTGTTACTTACACAATAAAACATTTTGTGGGCTTTATCACAACAAATATCCAGTATATGTGAAGGATAACACAAATCTTTCCCTATTTTTCTTATGTATTCAATTTCTTGATCCAAATATTGGGGAGTGACAATGCGCAATGCTCGTAAAAACATAGAAGAAAAATTGATATTTTGATGTTAAGATGGTGGCCTGAATGGAAATGAACATAAGTTAAGTGGTTGGTTGGTTTCCTATAAATACTGAATTTACATTGAAAAGCTTCTATATGTATCAAAACATCTAAGAAAGGGAGGCAATTGTCTTTTTCCAATTCTAGAGTAAACTTAATCGATGGTACCTGGTTATTTAATTTAGAGAGTAAATCATTTGCATCGATACCAGCAGGGAGAGCGGCTAAAATATCATCAACATATCTATACCACTTTACAGGAATATTAATGATATTAGGTAAAAAGCATTTTTCAAAGAATTCCATGTACAAGTTTGAGAGGAGTGGTGATAAAGGGTTGCCCATTGCCATGCCAAATATTTGTTGATAAAATTCACCATTGAATATAAACTTACAATCACAAATGCACGACCTAGTAAGTGAAATAATGTGACTTACAGGTAGAGGTAATTCATGCTGAGTTAGTTCATTACTAAGATATTCTAAAATAGAGTCTATAGGGACTTTAGTAAAAAGAGAACATACATCAAAACTAACGAATCTATCAGTGGGGCAAAAATTTTGTTTAATTTATCAACAAAATCTAGAGAATTATATATACGAGAATCGGAGATGGTTCCCAGTAACGGGGACAAGATCTTAGTGATATATTTCGAAAGTTTTTATGAAATTTAGCCAACAGTACTGATAATAGGCCGCATAGGGTTATTTTCTTTGTGCGTTTTGACTAATCCGTACTGGTAAGGTAGCGAAGGAAATTTGACTGACAATTTGCCTAGTAGTTCTGTTTTATCTTTAAGGATATTTTTCACTGTGCTATTGAAGTTTTTTATGACTTGATCAAGGGGATTTCTTTTTATTTTTTTATAAGTCACATCATCATCCAGTAGGGCTTGCATACGTGATATGTAGTCAGCTTTATCTAAAATTACTATACTATTTGACTTATCAGCTTTTGTAATGTGGAAGTTACTTCCATGCTTTAATAAGTGAAAATGTTGTGAGTGCGCTTGGATATGGTTTATCTTTCTTTATAACGAGTCGACCTTCTGCTTTAATGATTGCGTCATCCCTAAATAAATTTGAAAAATATTGTGATCTTCCTCAAAATCATGTTGACATAATTAAAGGTATTGTTTACGGACCTGCCAATGGTAAGCATGAAAGTAACTTCCCTGCTCGCTATAAGAAAAGTTTGACTGATCTTAAAAAGGACAATACTATCCACATTGCAAAAGCTGATAAGTCAAATAGTATAGTAATTTTAGATAAAGCTGACTACATATCACGTATGCAAGCCCAACTGGATGATGATGTGACTTATAAAAAAACTAAACAAAAATCCCCTTGATCAAGTCATAAAAAACTTTAATAGCACAGTGAAAAATATCCTTAAAGATAAAAAAGAACTACTAGGCAAATTGTCAGTTAAATTTCCTTCGCTACCTTACCAGTACGGATCAGTCAAAACGCACAAAGAAAATAACCCTATCCGGCCTATTATCAGTACTGTTGGCTCAATTTCATATAAACTTTCGAAATATATCACTGAGATCTTGTCCCCGTTACTGGGAACCATCTCCGATTCTCGTATATATAATTCTCTAGATTTTGTTGATAAATTAAACAAAATTTTTGCCCCACTGATAGATTCGTTAGTTTTGATGTATGTTCTCTTTTTACTAAAGTCCCTATAGACTCTATTTTAGAATATCTTAGTAATGAACTAACTCAGCATGAATTACCTCTACCTGTAAGTCACATTATTTCACTTACTAGGTTGTACATTTGTGAATGTAAGTTTATATTCAATGGTGAATTTTATCAACAAATATTTGGCATGGCAATGGGCAACCCTTTATCACCACTCCTCTCAAACTTGTACATGGAATTCTTTGAAGAATGCTTTTTACCTAATATCATTTATATTCCTGTAAAGTGGTATAGATATGTTGATGATATTTTAGCTGCTCTGCCTGCTGGTATTGATGTAAATTATTTACTCTCTAAATTAAACAACCAGGTACCATCGATTAAGTTTACTCTAGAATTGGAAAAAGACAATTGCCTCCCTTTCTTAGATGTTTTGATACATATAGAAGCATTTCAATGTAAATTCAGTATTTATAGGAAACCAACCAACCACTTAACTTATGTTCATTTCCATTCAGGCCACCATCTTAACATCAAAATATCAATTTTTTCTTCAATGTTTTTACGATCATTGTGTATTCCCAAGAAATTGAATACATAAGAAAAACAGGGAAAGATTTATGTTATCCTTCACATATATTAGATATTTGCTATAATAAAGCACACAAAAAGTTTTATAGTGCAAGTAACACAGAGAAAGAATATTCTAAGAACATTCTCAGTTTGCCTTATTTTAACGGATTTGAAACCATTAAATCATTGCTAGAAGCCTTTAAGGTCAACCTTGTTTTTTCCTATAATAACACACTAAAAGGAATGTTAATAAAAAATCGCCCCAGGGAAAGCAATAACATAATATATAAAATTCCATGTATGGACTGACCCTCTTTTTATCTCGGACAGTCGAGCATGGGCTTAGAAGTCAGATTAAAACAGTATAAATATTCTGTCAAAACTGGGCAAACATCTAATGCAATATTCATTCATTTAAGTGAAAACAACCACAGGATAAATTGGATTGGTAGTTCAGTAATTGAAAGACCAAAACATGTCATATCACGAAATTTTTAGAATCTGCCATAATACAACTTACTTCCCATTGTAATTTTAATATTAGTCGTGGCCTGTTTCATTTAGACCCTTGTATTTGAAGCATGTTTAAGAATGACCTCAAAGATATAATTTTAGACTTAAATACAAATTAGTTGCCTTAGAGATATTTTCTTTGTATATGTATGTTTAATATGTTTTGTGAATAAGTTTTTGTTTACCAAAGATCTGAATGTGGTCAGCTGTCGCCCTATATAATCCTTTAATT
>NC_061103.1:36513867-36633867 GCF_015104395.2 Macrobrachium nipponense
TTTCGAAAGTTTATATGAAATTGAGCCAACAGTACTGATGATAGGCCGCATAGGGTTATTTTCTTTGTGCGTTTTGACTAATCCGTACTGGTAAGGTAGCGAAGGAAATTTGACTGATAATTTTCCAAAGGAGTTTTGTTTTATCTTTAAGGATTTTTTCACTGTGCTATTAAAATTTTTTATGACTCATTCTCCAGGTGTGTTGGATTCTAGGTACTAATCTTATAATCCCTATCTGTCAGTTATACGACCTTTCCTGTACCCTCAATTTCTCATGTAAGTCAGTTTGTCTGCTGAGTAAAGGACGTTGAGTCGAAAGATCTTGTAGATACTCCATTGTTTATCTTTCCTTCGTAGCTTACACCTTTATATATATATATATATATCTTGTTACCTCGGGAGTAACTTAAACCTGATGGAAGATGCAACTGATATTTGCTTTTGCACTAGCCAGGATTCGATCGGTGTGTGCTTTGATTTGGAAACAACTACATTTGACAATGACTTTGACGACCTGGCTATCAAGAGACATTATATATATATATATAGATATATATATATATATATATATATATATATATAGATATATATATATATATATATATATATATACATATATATATATATATATATATATATATATATATATATATACTATATATATTATATATATATATATATATATATATATATATATATATATATATATATAGATATATATATATCTATATATATATAGTATATATATATATATGATATATATATATACTATATATATAGATATATATATCTATATATATATATATATATATATATACTATATATATATATATATATATATCTACATATCTATATAATATCTATATATATATATATATATATATATATATATATATATATCTATATATATATATACTATATATATATATATATATCTTTATATATATATATATAGATATATATATATATCTATCTATATATATCTATATATATATATATATATATATATATATTATATATATATAATATGACCTGATCTCGGTCATTTGTGGGTTCGGGATATGAAGGAAAAAAAAGGAGAGAGAGAAGTTCACTTGCATGCGATGTAGGACATGCAAAAATATTAATCGATGAAACGTTTAACACAGGTGTATTCTTCTTAGCTACACAGGTGGCCTTTATTAATATTTACGTTAACTATGCTAGTGCACAAACGGACGGCAGGTTAGACTGTTATTGACACTCATGGTGATACACGTCTTTGTGTGGCGGCTGACGGCGACGGGACTGTGGGCACTGGGCACTCGTGTCTCGACCCAGTCTACTGTTACTGTATGGGACCTGCTAACGAACTCATCTGCCCGATGGTGCGGCCTGTTTCAAATGCCCCCCTTTCAGATGGCATCGTTATGCAAGAAGCTGTTTGGTTATTCTGGCTCCTTAGACACAAGGGCCAATCACGAAGGGATATAGAGATACGTGGCACTCTTTTGAACTGCCAAGCCACGCCAACTTGTAACGTCTTTGGTGGTTGACTTGTTTTGATACACATACACACAGAATCACTTATAACGGTTTCACGGGACTTCAGACCATCACGGAAAAGGCATATTCAAAACTGTATTGAATCTGCACATCATTCCCTCCCCAGTTCTTGCGTCCCGCAAGACATACACTGATCTTATGATTTGTGCATTGTTGTTCTTTTTTGAGTGCCACACCGCCTTTGAGTGCCATACCATCCAGTTTGTGCAAAATTTAAAACTATTAAGGTAGGGCCATTTGGCGTGTTACAAACACAAGTTACAACAAATGAATCTCACGCCTCACAATGTGTCATACAGAAAAACAAATTTAGGTTCACATTCAATGATATCAATAAGAAAATGGATAGTCACAGCTCCAGTTCAAAAAAGTTAAATTCATAAAAATTCACATAACATGAGTCAAAAATGAAACGTTACTCATAAGAAATCTGATAAAAGTATAATAAAACTTACTGAATTCCTTCTGCAACACAATAAAAAAAGACAATAAAAAATCAAAATTCAAAGATTACACAAAAATTATTTTTTCTTTCTTTCAAAATAATCTCACATTCCTACATCATCGATGGAAGATCATAAATTTCTGACAAAGCATAAACAGCATTGACTATGATATGAAATTTTGGACACAGCATAATTGGCATCAATAGAGATGGACAAAAATTAGATACATTGCAATAAGATGTTTAACACGACTTGAAATGCAATAAAAAATAATAATGCAACAAAAAATAGCACAATTATGAATACAAAGACTCACTCATGAAATGCTTGGAACTGTAACAAAATGTTTAGAAAATTACACATCAATTTCTCAGCAATAACTGACATGAAACAAAAGTGCTTAAGCATGTTTTTATGATATTCTCTGTTCACTTTGTGACAGACACATTTACTCATGACTCGCGCTGGTATGCTACTAAGGCACCTACACACACTTACAAATTATGTGGATGGTTTGCTTTATCGAAGAGGGAGGAACGGTGGCACAAGTTACTTTTTTTTTTCCTTTCTTTTTTGAAGAATTTATCTCGTGCATGTTCAGAAAACAGTCAACTCCCTTACACACTAGCAAACCCATACACACTCATCACATGTACACTTCCATGGGACTTACTCAACACGTTCAAACAACAGCTGACTCACTTGCCTCTGTTTTCTGTGCAACTCACCCACAGGTGTAACTGAAACATTTAACTGTATGCCTCACAGTTCCTCTCTCTCTCTCTCTGGCTCGTGCCTTACAGTACTCTTGGGAAGAGCGTCTGCTACTCTTTTCGCTCTTTTTTTTTATGATACGATCAATCCTACGATCTTCTTGAGAAATTAACATTCTTAAAGACATATCTTTATCAGGTATAAAATACAATTTGTTCTCACTTTATCATCAAATTTAAAACTTAATTCTCTTTCCTAATGAAAATCAGACTACTCTTTCTCAATAAAATTCTGATTACTCTATCAACAAAAATATAAGTCTCGTTACTTTACTCAAACAATTTCTTTAATGAACTTACGTTAATAATTCTGTCTTTAAATCTTAATTACAATTCTTCGATGGGGACAAATGGAATGTATTGTCGCTCATGATACTTTAACTATAATCAGAACACGGCCTAAGAGAACCATCCTTTTTTTCTCTTATTTTTTATACACTTTTTTTTCCTCTAATGTTACTTTCTACAAATTCCCTATCTGCATTTCCCTAACACAACAAGCCATTGATGACACTACTAAACGCTACACAACTTGTTCATTGTGCAGTCGAACTAATACTAATATTACTATCAGTGACAACTTTTAGCAATCACGACGGCTTCTAGGCGGGGCGGGGTCTCCCACCTCCGGGGGTGTGAAGGGTATCCTCTCATCACATCCCCATAGTGTCCCAAGACACTATCCTGTAACTGTCCCTCTCTGCCATAAGGTTGAGATGTTCCCGTTTTCTATGCAATTTGCTCACAGGTCAGCAACTCTATTAGTGCCAGCAGCGGTGCCGGCGATCCGCTACTGGATGCTATTAGGGTTTGGCTTTTGTATCTTCTTTCAAACATCGAGCCCTTGGATTCTCTCACTGGGTTGCTGGCTGTCATCTGACGTCTATCAGCTATTCCTTATTCTAAAGGTGGGTACACACGTGAGAGCCGAACCTTGTATGCGTAACTGAGTTACGCATATATGGTTACAAGGTGTCAAAATATTGAGGACGAACCGTAACCACGTTATGTACGTAACTTCATTTCAATCCACTGCGATCATCAGTCTGTCTCTGTCCGGGTTATTTACCGACGATGGCCACCATACAAGTAGCAGCTGCCGTATATTTATATACATTATTTAACAAAGATGAAGCGAAATTAAAGAAGATGGTGGCAATCAAGGTTATATACCAGAAGGGTAGAATACAGTGGTCGGGAATTACTCGCTGACATGAGATTCCAAGAAGTTTCTGGCCACAGTAAAGTCTGTTCTTCGTAATAACTAATAAATTGAAGGACCTCTTCCTCACTCCAATCAGCCATGGTAGACATATACGTACTGACTGACCAAAACAAGGGACTCTACTATGGACGGCCTTGTTCATAGTCGGTGTTAACAAGTTCAGCAACCTCTGTTGTTACGCGTGTAATTCAGTTCCTGTCCACACATGGCGTAACGTTCAAAGAGACCTCCCTTTGATTCGGGGCCCAAAAACCGACAATTGGCGGGACGGAGGGCGAACGGAGCCTCGAACCTCACGGGTTCGGGGTTCGGGTTCGAGGAACCGTCCACACTTGCGTTTTGGTTACAAGAATCGGTTACAATACAAGGTTCGGTTCGCACGTGTGTACCCACCTTAACATCGCTTCATCCTATCCATACCTTAGACAGGTATCGTGACTTCCTTCACGGGTGGAGGTTGGTAAGGGAATTTCTGCACTATTCACCTTAACATCATCCCTCTACTCTTCGATAGGTCGCGATCAGAAGTAGGAGTGGACTTCCCCCTTCCCACGGGGAAGAGGCTCTGGTCGACCTCTCTCTGTCCCAGCATTCTTGACTCGTGGGTAGACAGGTTCGTCTTCTACTTCTCAGGGCTGTGGACTGGTATCCCTTCCCTCACAACAAGACAACAAGGCGTCCCTTGTTCCTGGGCACTGTAAAACAGTCCCGCACAGCACTGGGGGTAGCCTGGGGTTCTACCTTCCCGGCATTACCTCCATGCCATCTCCTGCTACTGCCAACTTCCGTCCTTCCTGGTGAGGTTGGACTGCTCGCCATCTCTCCGTTCAAAACACGTTTGTTACTCCTCTACTTGGTCTGCTACATGAGTCGGTTACACTCGGGGGGTCACGAAGGGTCCCACCGTCGTTTGAATTTGGCGCTGCAACCGTCGATTTTGAATTCTCCCACACTAGTCTCTGTCTTAAACGGATTTTTCTAATATTTTGTTAATACTGCCGCAGATTCGAATTCTCTCTCGCCAATTCGTCATCGAATTCGGTCGCGAAACTGTCTAACAGTGGTAATTTATTAACGATTTCTACGATCGCACTCTGTCTGTCTGGTTAGCACTGTGTTTTTTCGAAATCGTAGGGTGTGTGATTGTACACTGTCTTTCTGGTTAGCACTATGCATTTCGAAATTGTTTGGTGTGATTGTACACTGTCTTTCTGGTTAGCAATGTGCATTTCAAAATCGTAGGGCCACTCGATTCATTATTACCGTTCTTAGCACGGTTCGCCACTTTTCTGCCAATTGCTTTAGCCATAACTGTTTTTATCCAGTCTGTTCGATTCACCATTTCCCTCGTCATCACCATCCATCGAATTTTCTCTCGTTCCCATGCTTATTTCACTTCATATCACTGTTTGTCGCCAAAAATGATGTAGCACTAACGTTTGTTTGACGCCACAAGACCTCAAAAGACCTCATAAGACCTTTTAAGACCTTACAGGACTCATAGCACCCCACAAGACTCGCAAGACCCCACAGGACCTTACAGGACTCAGGAATCCCACAGGACCCCATGACTGACACCAAAATTATATGACCTGATCTCTGTCATTTGTGGGTTTGGGATATGAAGGAAAAAACAGGAGAGAGAGAAGTTCACGTGCATGCGATGTAGGACATGCAAAAATAATAATCGATGAAACGTTTAACACAGGTGTATTCTTCTTAGCTACACAGGTGGCCTTTAACTGTAATATTTACATTAACTATGCTAGTGCACAAACGGACGGCAGGTTAGACTGTTATTGACACTCATGGTGATACACGTCTTTGTGTGGCGGCCGACGGCGACGGGACTGCGGGCACTGGGCACTCGTGTCTCGACCCAGTCTACTGTTACCGTATGGGACCTGCTAACGAACTCATCTGCCCGATGGTGCGGCCTGTTTCAAATGCCCCCCTTTCAGATGCCATCGTTATGCAAGAAGCTGATTGGTTATTCTGGCTCCTTAGACACAAGGGTCAATCACGAAGGGATATAGAGATATGTGGCACTCTTTTGAACTACCAAGCCACGCCAACTTGTAACGTCTTTGGCGGTTGACTTGTTTTGATACACATACACACAGAATCACTTATAACGGTTTCACGGGACTTCAGACCATCACGGAAAAGGCATATTCAAAACTGTATTGAATCAGCACATATATATATGTAGCGGTACTTACTCTTCGCACACAGCTCCAAGGTAACGTGCGCCGACTTGGAGGCTGTACTTTGGGGAATTAGCTAAAAGGGTTATAATTAGGAAGAGAAATTAAATTGGTGTGTCCTTAATATAGGTTTTATTCTTTGCTCGGGGCTCTAAAAAAGTTTCCACCTTCGGGGCTCGTGGACTGATAAAACTTAATTCTTTGAAAGGCACTTGTTGCAATTACGAGTCTATAGGCACGAGGGAATTTCACTGAGTATTGATTGTCACTTTCACTGTCTTTTGATTGATTCGCACACCACACTTCTGCACTTTCCCTCACTTAAGTTTGTCTTCTCTGTTTTACGGCCACGCCACTGCAGTTCTCCTCTCGGCTCCCCTCTTCTGTTTCTCTTCCTTCCTTTTCTGCTCTCCCTTCTTCTCTCTCTGTCTGGCCTTTTTATTAGGATGAAATCTTCTTAGCACCGCCTTTGGATTTTTGGATTTTGGCTGGGTGTGGCATCTTCTAAAAGACTTCTTGTGTCCGAGTGGCTGCAAACATGTATACAAAACCACCTTCCTGTCATGTCTTCTACAGTGATTCGTACGCTCTGAATTTGTATACGCCTCTTGTTTGATGTCTTAGCCTTTGGGGGTGTATCCATTTGGTATCCTCATAGGTCATTCGTTGAAACACATTTCTGGGGTATCCTACTGATCCGACTCTGCTTCTTGATTCGTTGAAGTCCATAGGTCTATCTTGGAAAGGGTGGAGCACTTAAGAGTTTGGCACTTCCCTCTTTCTAACAACGGGTCATAGAATTCCTTTGTAACGTATGCCAGATGGCTCTCTCTGACCTGTCACACGAAAGGAACAGCGATTAATCATAGGCGCTAATGAGAGTAGTTCCAATTTCTCGAAGATGCCTGGGAGATATCGCTCATCGGCCATAATCTCCTGTCGGTCACTAATCTCTGGTACGGACAGAGGTTTTTTGGGGGAGATGATAGCCACATGGCTGATGGCTAAAAGCCTAATGTTTGGAGTAACAAAATCCCTTCTCTAAGAAAAATCATTATCTTACTTCATTCCTTTTCCCCTTTTCTTCCTTATTAAGCATGCCTTCTCTCTTTAAGTTCTTTATAAGTTATTGCCTTTTGGAATAACAACACTGTGCCACACTATAACATATACATAGTCAAATCTGAGAATTTTCATGTGGTGAGCAAATTTTTCATTTTCTGCCTTCATTAAATTGTCTTAGCCTTCTACATTTACCTTTGAATCTATCGAAAAATACAAAATTAGGCCTTAATCTAACTTTTCTTCACCTAAACTAACCAAGGCCTCCGAGACATACTCAACAAATGGGACTTTGAACGCCCTAATCTGTCATAGGGGCCATAAATCAATAAGGGAAACACAGAGATGAATCAAAATATAACGCTCCTTAAACTAACCTAGGCTATGGTGGGTAGCCCTAGCTGACCTAGGGCAAGATGCCATATTTCCTTACTTCAATATCTTAGCTATGTACAACTATCACCTGAAATTACCACAGCCCCAAGTCTTTAGTGCAATGATCATGAATGGCCGATCTAATCTGTAACAAAGTTAGTTCGGTCAAAATTAATGAGTGTTTCTTGTTTACAGTGCAACTCGCTAACAAGAAAGTAACGCAGTAAAGAAAACGAGAATCCTCACAGAAAATTGAAGCTCAAGATGGGAAATTTTGACAATCAGTTTATCATTTGCTATTTCCTGATAGCGATTTTACAAGCTCTGCCAATATCATGTGCTGCTTCTAATGGTAATTCCAGACTGTTCAAGGAGGTAAGGACAAGTTATTTACAGTCACAGCACGTCGGTAATCATTTTAAATGTGATACAGGTCCACCATTTTGTATTTTAAACCTTTCAATTTTGGCTGAATATATAGTAACTTAACCCCTTGGCTGTCTATAAGCAATTAAAGTCCAGATTTGGATGAAGGAACTTCTGCACCTAAAGAAAATAAAGAAATCTAGGTAAAGCTGTATTTTCTCTATAAAGATGCAACTACATCAGTACGTACTCTATACTAAGTGAAGGTCTAAGCAGTTCTGAAAATTTCCTGACAGCTTCAGTGTTTTTGCCAGTGGCTCGTGTTACAAGACCCGAAGAAAGTTTTTAAGAGAGGTTCCTTTTTTCTTTCAATCTGTTGTTTGTGTCCAAAACCCATTTCTTCTTTACTTCCTCAGGTTAAGATTAACGGAGGTGATGCCGACTGTTCCACAGCAGGAAAAAACTACAAATCAGTCACCTTCTCCTCAGTGTTATCGTCAGCCACAATCCCCTGCGCCAACATTTGTAGACAGGAAGATGCTTGTGTGGTGTTTGACACCAAAGGTTTGCCATAAGTTTAAATGAGAGTAATAGTTAAACCCTAAAACACTTAAAATGACCTTCCTAAATACGGTGCTACTTAATATAAATAATGCTGTTTCCTTTGCTTTACAGTTCTAGTCTCCCATTCTGAACATTTTCCAACAGTTGGCCAATGGCTCTCAGAAGTAGGACAGAGCCAATATTTTTCAGCAACTTGGCTGTTTAAAATTCGGTTGTACGCCAATAATTCAGAAACAATACTTCTATAAATGAAAATACGTGGAGCACAGTTTTCTGAGGAAAAGAAATCTATTAACGCTTCTTTTCAGGTAATGTTTGTACCCTGTACAACTTGACGCTGTCAGCTACCACACCCTGTGCCATGGGGGCTTCAGGAACAAGGGCATACACAAAACACCTTGGGAGAGACATAGCCCTTTATAAATTCATCGATGCTTCCACCATTGCACCTGGCAACATAGCTCTCTTCAGTGAGCTCGTAAGTTAAGATTAATACACTACTGACCACTCAATCAATGGTAATTGTCTATGCAATTGGGAGGGTGAACTCCCCGACTTGTTTAACACAGTGCAGAGACCCGGTTTATCAATTACAGTAGCTAAGATATGCTATCCAAGTCTGTCGGACACACACAGATTGGGAATGACAAGGGAAAGAACTTCGACGCAAAATATGTGATACAATTACCACCCTCCAGCTTAGATTTTCAGACCTGTTCATGATTTCACTGTTCATCGTTTCTTTTACTCTGGTTCTCTTTCCAGACAAGCAATAGGACCTCTTACAATGACAATCATCTTTACTGCCCCTGTACCCAAGTCTATGATAATAGCTGGATTCGAGTTGATCTTGGGCAAACTTACAAGATTACTCGAGTTGATGTCACAGTGTCTTTCCAGTTGCGAGAGACATACTTCAGAACAGTCAGCGTACATGTAAGTCAAGGAGACCAATTACTGTCATCATAGCTTACAATTATGTTCCAGCTATTAATGAACAGGGGGTTACCCGAGTCACCATACGTTGTGAGTGTTAAAATAGTATTAGTCACTTATAAGGTGATGAGTTTAGTATTATGTATGTATGAGTTGAATCTTGTCATTATACTGGCATTTCCTTGACTTGTGATGGCGTAGGCTGTTGATTCTAAGGGCAGCCTGAAATATCTTATATTCTCTGATTATTTACTTCTTTCTATTCCTGTTAGATTGGTGATACAGGACTTTTGGCAGTTGACCCACTAGTTGGTGGAAAGGACTCCAGAATACCAGCACCACTGGAGCTTTATAAATTCTATGGTTGGTATCTTAGCTGACGTTCCTTGAGGAACATGTAGAAATAATTGCAGTTTTAGACATAGCAACCGTAGATGTAAAAACACAATGTAACTATTAAGTTCAGAATTTCATGTTAGGTATCCTTAACGCACCTTCCCAAGACCGATACTGATGGAGTTAGTGGCCATAAATTCAAGAATTATTTATCAGCTGGAAGGAATGAGAACCGATGACAGTATGCCATCTTGTACCCCTCAGGGGAGACGGCCAAATCAATACGAGTACGGTTGAGGCCCTCCCAGGTGTGGACTCAGATACTGCTCTCTGTAATTGCAGTTACTGAAAGCAATGATATTGGATCTGACATTATAGAACTAAATGCAAGGTATACCATATTGAGGTAGAATTGTGACCATTTTCTCATGAAAAATCCACTTCCTGGCAGTCTGTGCAAGGCCTTTTACTAACAATCTGAACAGCCCCAGTGCCTGAATGACAACATTTGCATGCTCCAGTAACTGTAAAACCTTGTTTTTGTTGGCCACTTGCAAAACCTCTTCCTTTTTTCCTGCAAAGGTTTCAGTTCCTGGCCACATTAGAAGTCCCTTTACCAACTGCGTTTGCACAATGAGGAAAGGTCTCCCAAGGCTAATCTTGACTACTCGATGTCCAGAAGAAAAAAAAAAGATAAACAAAATATCTTACATACTCAACAAACCCTTCACTGTCACTAATTCATTATCATCTTCTTTAGTTACAGGTACTGGAAGGTACGTGATACTCCAACAGCTTGAGACAAATCATTTCTGTTGCTGCAAGATCCAGATCTACGGTTACTGAAAGGCGAATCTCCCTCCCCTTGGGGTACTCTGTCTTCAACCAAAGGAAAACCAACTATTAGGGCCGTAGTCCCTAGATAAGGTCTTCACGCCTATTTACATTTGCACGGAGAGCAAATCTCCTTTGGTGTATTCGCCTGTCTTCACTGGATGGAAAAATCACTATTAGGCCCGAGATCCCAATATAAGGTCTTCACGCCTATTTACATTTGCACGGAGAGCAAATTTCCCTTAGGGTATTCACCTGTCTTCACTAGATGGAAAAATCACTATTAGGCCCGAGGTCAACTAGATAAGGTCTTCAAGCCTATTTACATTTGCACGGAGAGCAAATTTCCCTTAGGGTATTCTCCTGTCTTCACTAGATGGAAAAATCACTATTAGGCCCGAGGTCAACTAGATAAGGTCTTCAAGCCTATTTACATTTGCACGGAGAGCAAATCTCCCTTAGGGTATTCACCTGTCTTCACTAGATGGAAAAATCACTATTAGGCCCGAGGTCAACTAGATAAGGTCTTCAAGCCTATTTGTATCCTCAACCAGGAACACTGGCAAACATTGCTGTCAAACTGTCAAACAATATCTCAGACATTAACTGTTGCATGTCCATTATACCTGACTACAAGAGAACATGTAAGTAATGATAATAAAGATATTAAAGGTCACTATAACGAGTTTCTTATACACCAGAGGATCACAGTCTACCTAGTTTCACACATACCTCGGACCCGTCTTAATTAGTCTATGCCGAAGGTGAGGAGATCCAATAAGACTAGGGATGACAGCTCCTTCCGGGTCAAATATAATTCATTTTTCATTTTCGCAAGGACGCAGAAAACAAGGTTCTGAGGGCTGACAGAATATAGCGCGAACGGACAGACGATAGTTTTATTTTACGGAAAACTAAAAGTCTAGAAATCAGAGCTAAGTACAAACAGAAACGGACGAACAGACAATAGTTTTCTTTTACAGAAAACTAGAAGGATAGAAATCAGAGCTAAGTACAAACAGAAATGATCTTTTTTTATCGTCTTTTTTTTAGGATTTCGTGATATACGACGTTTCAAAACTCCGAATCAAAAGACAGTAATCGTTCTTAAATCATTCTTTATTCCCTCTGAAGCCTTGAAACTCACGTATCTCAGTATATAAATATCTTCTTGCTTCGACGAGCTCTAAGTACTACAGCCACAATTACAACGAGTTTGTAATTAACTATGGCCTGTCACGCCAAAGTCTTTTGAATGCCCTCGAAGGTATATGTATAAAAAAAAATCAATGCTATAAAAAAAAAGGGATGAAAGTCAACCACATTCCGAAAATCAACGATATTCCACTAAAAAGGGGGTAATAATTATTACAATGTGTCAGGGGAAAGATACGACCAAGACCCATGAGAAAAAAAATGCTGAAAGATAATTTCATTCGATCACGGCTTCCCCCACCAAAGCCCCCAAAAAGTAAAGCAATCATTAGTCGAGTGGTCGAACAGACGAGGGGAACACGTACTTATTGAGTCGCTCGTCGATTTGCAGTCAAATTTTCGACGCCGAAAGAGGTAGGTACTTGTTTTGAAAGTCCAAAATGGCCGTGTTGACTACGTTAGTTCGCCGTTAGGTTTGTAGCGGTCATGTAGTGGGGAATAGGTCATGTTTTTCTCTGTATATATATATATATATATATATATATATATATATATATATATATATATATATATATATATATATATATATATATATATATATATATATATATATATGAATATATGTATATAATATGGAATTCGGTAAATTGCTCGAAATCAATTGCTCGAAAACAAAATGCTCGAAAGCAATTACTCGAAAAATTGTTACTCGAACTCTCAATTGCTCGAAAGACAGGTTGCTCGAAAGCTGAACTATCAACTGCGCGAAAGCCAATAAACATTAACTAAGTATCATTATCTTAACCATTAAACCATTTTCTAAACCGTTATCTGAACTTTTGTTTATTTCATTAGTTTTCCTTGTTTTATTCCTATAACTTTCATTAGAAACTCCGAACCATAAAGATGTATTTAAGTTTTGTACAAAGCGAAAAAGGAAAGAAGAAACTGTGTTTAATGGCTACTTATATATAAAGGATAAATCAGTGAGCAATAAAATATATTGGAAATGTGAAATGTCCAAAAAAAAGGAAATGCTCTGCTCGTGTCATTACTGTAGGTGATAACATGATGAAACAAAGTGGAAATCATAATCATGCAGGAGATGCTAGTGGAATTGAAGCTGCTATAGTAATGGAGAAGGTGAAAACCCCAATATATTGTTCATGTTCCTCAGCAGATGTAAGTTGTGCTGCAGCTGTAAAGCTCCCTACGGTAGAAAATATGAAAAGAACCATCCGAAATACACGTGCAAGAAAAAATGTTGGACAAGCTTTGCCTAACAGTTCTCTCGATCTGGATATCCCTGAAGAGTTTACAACTACAAACAAAGAGGAATCATTTCTTATCTATGACTCAGGTCCAACGAATGCTCGGATATTGATTTTTGCAACAAAAAAGAATCTCGACATCTTAGTTCAATCGGAGCACTGGTATGCTGACGGAACCTTTAAAACTGTTCCCTCGATTTTTGGTCAATACATGGTGTGAAATCGGGTATAATTATGCCTCTTGTATACGCATTGTTACCTAACAAAACTGAAGAAACCTATAAGAAGTTCCTTGTGGCTTTAAAAGAAAAAATTCCCACATCCCAGCCTTTGACTATAATGATCGATTTAGAACTGGCGATGGTTAAGACAATTGAGCAAGAATTTCCAAGATCTAAAATTCGTGGGTGTTTTTTTTTCATTTTTGTCAGAGCCTTTATAGAAAATTACAAGGAAGTGGACTAAAGACTATGTACGACACTAATGCTGAATTTGCTCTTAAAGCACGTCTATTATCTGCGTTGGCGTTAATACCGTTACACAATGTTGTGGCAACATTTGAATTTTTAACAGAAAACTACATTTTTCCAGCTGAACTTCAAGGAGTGGTCGATTACTTTGAAGATACCTGGATTGGACGACCATACCGTCGTAACCGTAGACGTGCTCCTATATTCAAACACGAAATGTGGAACTGTTTTGACTACGTCAAGGAGGGAATGCCAAAAACAAATAATGCTATTGAGGGATGGCACAACAGTTTCCAACATCAAGTAAGTGCTTGTCATCCGTCGATTTGGAAGTTTATAGATGCCTTAAAGCGAGAACAAAGTTTACAGGAGATGCGAATCGAGCAATTTGTCGGAGGTGTGAATGAAGTTGGAAGCAGGAAAAAATACCGTGAGTGTACACAAAGATTACAGAATATTGTATCTTTTTATAGTACACGGAAAATGTTGAAGAATATTTAAGAAGTATTGCTCACAATATTTCATATTAATAAAGTATCGAATAAAGTTTCGCATCCTCGTTTTTAATTGTAAAGCCAAATGAATTTATGAATTATAACTTTTTTTATCCTTTGCTTTTTAATTGTAAAGACAAATAAATTTATGAATTTTTCAATTAGTTTCGATCAACCTGTCTTTCGAGCAATTGATAGTTCGAGTAATAATTTTTTGAGCAATTGCTTTCGAGCATTTTGTTTTCGAGCAATTGATTTCGAGCAATTTACCTGGATTCATATAATTCATATGTATATAATATATAAATTACTTATATATTATATACCATACATATATATACATATATATATATATATATATATATATATATATATATATATATATATTGAATAACTTGATCACGAAGTATATAAAACGTGATGCTATGTATAAATAAAGGTTTTTTGCCTTGAAGGAAAAAATGAAAAAGCGAGATAGCCGAGTACTTTCGGTCCTGTTCAGACCCTTTACTTAAGGCAAACTGATTTTACAGAGGACAACATAGTCAAAAGAAGGCTTAATATCCAAACTGACACTACAAGATTAGCAATAAGGGCGATTTCACTCTACAGAAAGGAGGAAACGCCTGAGGGTAGCCATACCTTGGGGGACAAACACAGTAAACAAGTTATTCTTCCAGAAAACAGTACATTTTGAAAAAAACACGGAAGCGTATACAATTTAATATCATGAAATTTACACAAATTTTCCCAAAAAATTATTACTAATGAAAAGACGAAAGAAAATATAAATATATATATTGAGCAAGAGAAAGAGGGAGAGAGAATATCAAACCAGAGAGAGAGAGAGAGAGAGAGAGAGAGAGAGAGAGAGAGAGAGAGAGAGAAAAAAGAAATAATAACTATATACATGTGGGAATAATTTATTAGTTGCTCATTTATTTTAAGGTCCTTCATAAACATCTTACAAATATATGGGTCCAAATGGTACATTCCCAGACTAAGATTTAGGTTGTTTTTATTAGTGATTTGTATAATTGCCGATTCCAGTAAATTTCTTGAAACATAATCATTAGATCTAGCAATTACAGAGGTATCACCCCAATTAATACAATGAGATTTTTCACTCAGATGGATAAACAGTGCATTTGAAGTCTGGGCTGTTCTAACAGAATACATATGCTGCTTAATACGCACACATAAATTTTTACTTGACTGACCAACGTAAAACAATGGGCAATCCTTACAAGGAATTTTGTAAATGATGTTGTTATTTGTTACGGGACTATTCTTAATTAGCATATCTTTAATGATATTGTTATAAGAGAACACTACATTAACATTAAACAATTTAAATATTGATTTTATGGTTTCAAATCCACGAAAGTAAGGTAAGCTAAGTACATTTTTAGGCATTTCTTTTTCATTAATAGCAACACTATAAAACTTTTTGTGAGCTTTTTGATAACATAAATCAATTAAATGAGGTGGGTAGCAGAGATCGTTTCCTATCTTTTTTATGTATTCTATTTCTTGGTCAAGATATTGTGGACTCGTGAAACTTTTATCTGGTGATTATATATTATATTATACACTACTATATATATATATATATATATATATATATATATATATATATATATATATTATTATATATATATTAGTTCCTCGTTGTACGAGTGGATTTCGCGCTCGGCTACCAAACCGGTGGTCCGAAGTTCGATTCTCGGATCGGCCAACGCGGAACCAGAGGAATTTATTTCTGGTGATAGAAATTCCTTTCTCGTTATAATGTGGTTCGGGTCCCACAATAAGCTGTGGGTCCCGTTGCTAGGTAACCAATTGTTTTCTAGTCACGTAAAAATATTAATCCTTCGGGCCAGCCCTAGAAGAACTGTCTATCAGCTCAGTGGTCTGGTTAAACTAAAATATGCTTAGCTTATACATATATAATCACCAGGTCAGATAAAAGACTAAAATTTTGTTAAAGGACAAAAGTTTCTACCAAAAAAAAGATCAGTGAACTTTTAAATAATACAACTACCTATGAGAAATTAATAAAAAAATAAAAATAACCGAGCCATAATGTCCCAATAGATTTCTTCAGAAAAATCAGGAACGTCGGTAAAAGTAAGAAAAATATAGACATTTCAGGAAAAATTTAAAGCAATCAATCCCATATGACCTTATTTCTTTGGCCTCCCCAAAACTCACAAAGGTAACATTCCCTTCCGTCCCATAATCTCGTGTACTGGAGCTTTTAACAACAGAATCTCTAATAAATGGTTAGCAGAGTTACTATCCCACTTTTCCGGAACATACAGAGGACTTTTGCAACAAATTTAGGTCGGCAAATATCCCCGTATACATAACGTTAGACGCAGACTCCCTTTTCACGAAAGTGCCCATAAAAGATGTATTAACGTTGCTCAAAATCAAACCAGAGCCTTTTGCTGACCACTTCCCCATTGAATTGAATAAAATAATGCAACTTATAGAGCTCTGGGTTACTAATAACGTCTTTTCCTTTAGTGTTGTTTGTTTGTGTGGTTTTTACGTTGCATGGAACCAGTGGTTATTCAGCAACGGGACCAACGGCTTTATGGGACTTCCGAACCACGTCGAGAGTGAACTTATATCACCAGAAATACACATCTCTCGCACCTCAATGGAATGCCCGAGAATCGAACTCACGTGGCAGGCCAACACCATACCGAGCACGCCACCGAGGCGCTCTTTTCCTTTGGTGATAACTTTTACCGTCAAAAATTCGGTTGCAGTATGGGGAGCCCGCTTATGTCCTGTGTTGTCAATCTTATAGAATATAGATAAGAGTATTTCGAAACAGTAATTATAATCCCCATCAGCAGATATGATTTGGGTTCGTTACGTAGACGACATCTTAACATATTTAGACTGACTCTCTATAAACATTAAATTCTTTGGTCCAGAGCGTATACAATTCAAAGCAGAATGGGAAAACAATAACCAAACCCCCTTTTTAGATGTCTTAGTCATCAGAACTAATAACAGCTACAAATTCGCCGTCTATAGGAAAGCGACATTCTCACTTTCGTACATAATATTTTTACAGCTATCATGACATTTCAGTCAAATTCGGCATAGCAAGTAACTTATTTCTGAGAGACCTGAGAATTTGCTCCCTAGATTTCCTTAACTAAGTAATTGAAACAATCAGAAATCCAGTTATCTTCTTAAATTACCCCTAGCACACCATAGCAAAATCCATACATAAAGCAAAGAGTATTTTATCACAAACCTACAGAAAACAAAGAAAAGGTAAAATACACAAACAAAATCATAATTCCTCACGTGGATAATTACGAGAGATCACACAAACCTTAGGCCTCTCGAACCCTTTTATCTTCACTTATCCGAATACACTATACTCTGTTTTTTTCCATCTGTCCATCCGCCTGTGGTGCTTTCGCATGGTAACACTGCGTCCCATGCTGTAAATAGTTACCCTTTATGTAAGTTTTAGGTAAATATAAGAATATCTGGGTGTACGTTTGCAACTGAAAAGTGTTTTAATAATTTACTGTATGCGAATTACACTGTTAAGATTCGAAACAGAATAATTATTCAAAGCCCGGGACGCAGTGTTACCATGCGCAAACACCACAGGCGGATGGACAGATGGAAAAAAACAGAGTATAGGTTTGTTTGTATGGTGTTTTTACGTTGCGCAGAACCAGCGGTTACTCAGCAACGGGACCAACGGCTTTACGTGACTTCCGAACCACGTCGAGAGTGAACTTCTATCACCAAAAATACACATCTCTGACCCCTCAATACTAAAATCTGGTCCATATTCCTGTGGCAAATTCGACTTCTCGACCTTACTTACATGCTAGTTTTAAGAATCTGTGATAAGAAAAAAAAAATCGTATTATATCAGATTCTAGAATTGTAACATAACGATCTTGCCAATGAATTATCTGGAACACTGTAAGCAAATGGTATCTCAAAGAGTCCATGTGAAAATAATTCTACCTTTACACACACACACACACACACACACACACACACATATATATATATATATATATATATATATATATATATATATATATATATATATACATAGCTCCCCACTGGAGCTTACCAGTTGGAGCATTTTTAAATGAAAAACTCCCTCTTTGTTCCGCCATTGCCAACTGACCTGGAAAACTTAGAACATCGAATAACAACAGCGATCAATTCAATTGATCCTGATGTGCTTCAACGTGTTTGGGAAGAATTCTCATATCGTATTGATGTTGTTCGTGCTGCAAGGGGTGGCCATATTGAGCACTTGTAACATGTGAAATAAAACTTGACTGTTAGTAGAATACTTGTATTATAAGTTTTATTTTTTGCTATTTTTCCCTCATAAAATATTTAATCATGAAATAGGGTCATTCTTTTTTGAATCACCCTGTATATATATATATTATATATATATATATATATATATATATATATATATATATATATATATATTATACATATATATATATATATATATATATATATATATATATATATATACATTGACATATACAGATATATATTATAAACACACATACATATATAGATATCAAAACACACACAAATATATAATATAATATAAACACACACACACACACACATATATATATAGTATATATATATATATATATATATATATATATATATACGTATATATATATATATCTATATATATATATATATATATTATATATACTATAATATATATATATATATTACATACACACATGCTCCTTCCAGGCACATTCTCTCGCTTTTCCATCTATACAGCTCACGAGATTCAGTTAAAAGGTAGAGGAATTCTAAAAAAGAAAAAAAATAAATAACAAATGAATAAAAGCAATAAAAAAAACAAAAAAAAAAGGAAATAGGTTACAGCTAATTGATGGTTGAGGGAGGTACTATAGATCTACCCTCGTGAGTGCTACAAGTAGGGCGATGAATAGCGATCTGTCACGGCAAATGTGTAGTACATACTAATTTTATGCGGTGTTTTTTTTTTTTTTTCAGTTAATAATGATAGACATAAAACCAATTTCCTTTCCCGCACGCAGTAACGGCAGTACGTAAGAAAGAAAACGAGAGCCTTCACAGAAAACTTAAGATGGGATACTTTGATATTCGTCTGGTCACCACCCGCCATCTGCCGATAGCGATTTTAATTTTACAAGTTCTGCCGATATCGGGGGCTGCCTCCAATAACACCAGGATGTTCAAGGCGGTAAGGATAACTTTTGTAGTCACAGAACTTAGATAATAATTTTCTGTGTGCTGTGGGTCTATCATTTTCCTTTGTTAACCTTTTCTAATACTTGTTAAATATATGATGACCTAACTCCTTGACTGGGAATAAATAAATAAAGCAGGGCCTTCTTTGCTTGTTCATATATGAGAGGGCCCCCTAAGGTCACCGGCATAGGGCCCCACACCACCCTAAATCCGCCCCTGAAGTAGAGTCGGCTTTAGCCTCAGGAATTTCTGCTTTCTATAGAAGATAAAAGAATTTGTGTTGCCAAACTGTACGCGGTTCTGAAAGTTCCCTCCTCCTAGCTTCAGTGGTTTCTCAAGTGACTCACGTCACAGGAACTGAAGAAAGTCTTCAAGGGATATCATGTAAGACCACAGAGGCTCCTTCTCATTTAACGTCTATTGGCTATGCCTATTATCCACTTCTTCTTCTTCTTTACTTCAGGTTAAGATTAATGGAGGCGATGCCAGCTGTTCCACACAGGGAAAAAACTACAAATCAATCACCTTCTCCTCAAGGCTGACGTCTGCCACGATCCCCTGTGCCGGCATTTGTAACAAGGAGGACGCTTGTGTGCTTTTTGACAGTAAAGGTTTGTCTTTTTTATGATTCAAAATCCAAAAGTGATGTTAGCAATAGTAGGCCTACTTCCAATTGGCCAGTTGTTCCCAGCAGGAGAATAGAACCACACTATTTCACCATCTTAGGCTGTTTGGAGTAAGAGCCACAATACTGTGGTTTCTTTACTGAGGGAAAACTGTGAACTGATACTCCATTTCAGGTAACGTTTGCAACCTGTATACCCTAACACTGCCAGCTGCCATGCCCTGTGCCCTGGGGAATGAAGGAACGCTTGCATATACAAAAATCCTATTGGGGGACTTAGCCCTTTACAAAAGAGTTATCTACTCCTCCACAGTGCCAGACCACATCGCTCCCTTCAGTGATCTCGTAAGTTACTTTTGATATTTTTTAACTGAAAGGGGAAAGCTCCGTTGTCTAACCTAAAAGTTAAGACTCGTTCAGGCTCCCATTCTTCTATTTTATGCTGACTCTCTTTCCAGACGAGCAACAAGACCACTTACCCTGACTATCGCTACTGTCCTTGTACCACAGCCTTGGCAAACAGTTGGATCCAAGTCGACCTGGGAAGGAGTTACAAGGTTTCTCGAGTTGACGTCACAGCGTCTTTCGGGCTACGAGAGCAATACTTCAAATCGGTCAACGTACACGTAAGTCAAGAAGACAAAATGTCAGGAGGCTAATTAGTTCTTATAAGTGATGTTCCACATATGTTTGAGTGGTTTGTTACCATGAGCGCTTAGTATACTGTGTTAAAATAGCATTGGCCCCTTACAAGCTAACCAACCGAGTTAGTACTAGCTATATACAGTCTGAATTATGACATCAAAGTATTGGCATTTTTCTGAGTTGAAAGGTATTTTGGCACTCTCACATGATGCATTTTGTTCCATTCATAACAACAGTACTAGTTTCAAGTACCAATAGGCTTACAACAGTGCAGGGAAAAGTAACTTATTTAACCTACGTACAGTACAAAGCCTGTTGCTTTTATAAATCTTAGCCTTGGTTTGCATATCTTTTTATCTATATGAAACCATTTATTTACCTACTTTTTTTCACCTACTTTTTTTTCATTTCATTCAGGTTGGTGAGACAGCAAATAGTTACTATGACCCATTAGTGTATGCAAAGGGTCCCACGCCACCGAACCCGTTGGAGCTGGTGAAAATTGATGGTAGGTACAATAACCTCTTGGTCGCGACACCAGGGTCCTGAATTTTTCTAAAAAAGATGTGAAATGTTTTCAGATCTCATCCTGTATACCATCTAGTTACAGGTGACCAGAGTAGAACAATGTAGCTTGAAGTTCACAGATTAAAGTGTAGCTTATAACAAAGCATACTGGTAGCACAGAGTATACCATCTACATAAGGTGATCAGAGTAGCACAATGTAGCTTGAAGTTCATGGTTGAAGTATACCTTGATATAACCAACTATCAGGTAGCTAACTGGAGTGCACTTGGATAATCCTAGCCCCTGTAAACAAGCCAAGTCTGTACTGAGGAGATAGATTACCAGGAAAAGGAACTTTCCTGGATGGACTTAGATACTATAATAGCGCATGTTGAAAGCTGTGATCTTGCCTCATGAAAGATACCCACTTCCTGATAGTCTGTAAATTCCCTTTTTTCTGACAATTTTGGCAACCACATTTCCTGCTTGTCATATAAGCATAATTTTTATGGTACAATAAATGTAAAACTTTGTTTTCTGGCAGCTTGCCATGCTCAGTATTGATTATTTGCAAAGCCACATCTTATGATCATCTGTAACTCTTCATTTTCAGGCCTTGAAAGGAATAGTTTTCTTCACCAATTAAGACTTTGCCAACAGAAAAGCCTTTTCTCCTTCTACCTACAAAGACTGCAGTTCCTGGCAGCCTACAAAATCCCACTGCTTAATTCCTAAGCCTACCCTTTACTAGTTCTCTATTTTCGAAAAAGATAAAATGTCACAAGTATACAATGAACTCTCCACTTTCAATAATTCACCCTTTTCTTCTTCTTCTTCTTTAGTCGTAGGTACTGGAAGGTACATGACGCTCCTCCAGCTCGAGGCAAGTTATTTCTGTATTTGCAAAATCCAAATCTACGGTTACTGAAGAGGAAATCTTCCTCTTGGAGTAGTCGTCATCTTTCTTCACTAAACTGAAGATCACAATTGGGTCCAGGATCCCTAGGAGGAGAAGGTCTTCATGTCTATACTTATTCACAACTGAAGAAGAAACCTCCCTTGCGGGTAATTGTCTGTCTTCACTGAATGAAAAACCACAATCAGGCTTGTGGTCCCTCGAGATGGTATAGTACAAGCATATACATATATCTTTCCACCTAAAGCAGAAACCTCAGGCTTGGGGTTCCTATTCAAATTTTCAACTGAAGAGGAATCCTCCCCTGGGGTCCATAGAGATGGTATACAAGCCTATATATATGTTTTCAACCACCAGCACTGTCCCAGCTTTTTGTCAACATGTGCAACTGTGTCCAGTAATTCCATTAACGTCTTGCCCATCACTTTTATCTGAAAACTTGACATGTATGTGTAACTGTGACAAAATAAAAGGCCTATAGCTTTACTGGAACGAGTTTCTATATATATGTTCCTACCCTCCCTGTTCACTAAACTACACGAACTGGAAACTCTTACCTGTTGTCAGTAGTGCCCTCTGTCTGCAATCATGTCATTAGGCTATTAAGATCTCGTAAGTACAAAAATATACTATTTATTACCCAAAGCAGTTGATTATAAAATAGGACAAAATGATACAAGTCATAATGGCAGAAAGCCTAAAACTGCCCATAAAGAAAACCAGGTAAGTTAACATTCTACCCTCCTGACTAAGAATTCTCTCCCATACCCAAAATGTCAATAAGTTTATCCTATTAGTCAGGTTAGAGATTCCCGTCTCTAAATTAGCCATGGAATAGGACCCATCTGTAATAAAGATAATAATGCATAAAAGATATATCACACACATCACTTTTCAAAGTATTCACGTAAAGAGATTATTTCACACGTCTCTCTCTTTTTCAAAGGTAGCGGTTTTCTAAGTTTTTACAAAATATGTCCTGCCTTTATGATGGGGCGTTCTCTCCCGACACTCGGCATGTAACACCTCTTTGCGTTCACCTAAAGGAATGTGACTTTCGCAAGTGCCTTGGACAATTAGGCCTGTAACACCCGTACAAACGAATGTACATGCCTTGCAACCGGGTGAGTGATAACTCGGTTAAACTACTTGCGTATTCAAATTCCTTTCTCATGTAAGCTGCCCCTACAGTTCAGCCTGTCTCCAAGCGAGAAGTGATATGTGACTTCACTTAAGATTACATTGGCATTTAAAACATATTATTAATCATTGCCCCTCTTTTCATCTGACACACACACACATACATATATATATATATATATATATATATATATATATATATATATATATATATATATATATATATGCATGATTATGAATCTATTTACATTATCTATGGTTTCAGTGAATGGGAGAGAAAGAGGACCTGGTTTAAGTGAAAAATTGGGAAAATATGGGAGGAAAGCATACTGAATAAAAATTACTCCTATTATTTACTGAAGAAGGTAAAAAACAAAAAGGTTCACTTACTTGGTTAATTCAGTATCACAGAATAGAATTGCATATTTGAGAAAGACAGCAAAACTTGAAGATTAGAACAGTGAAAAGTGGGAGTGAGATTTGATATCAATTATTAATCAATGTTATGGTTTATGTCTGATGATTTAATTGATCTATGAACAAATGAAACGCATTTTCTACTTATCTCGTAGAGATCAGCAGCTGAAACAGCAGCCAAGGATAAGCAAGCCAACTCCTGAAAAAAAGGTTCCATCTCTCCATATATTAAAATCCGCTCCAAAAAATGTAATTACAGCCACGAGGCCGAGTTTTGCTCAGATTTTCGTAAAAATCCACCAAATAACTTTTTAAGAAACCTGGTAATAAAGGAATAGACACAATACCTATCAAACAGAACTTAGGCACAGCCTCCTTGCCCGAGATAATGTAATATATTGTTCCCTGTCACAAATAGTAATATACGATAGAAAAACAATGACACGTGGACGCGGAGACACGCATGTCAGCCTTGCCTAACCTAGCAAGCAGTCAGGCCCTTAGTCGAAAAGGGAGATTTGGGGTGAGATTAATAAAAGGCTTTTGGCCCTACGTGGGATTGAACATCAAATTCATAAATATCCGTTGCTTTACCATTATCTTTATAAACACTCATTGCTCACCCAAGTGGGCCTTCCGTCTTAAGCAGGTTGGGATAGAAGTTGAATCTAGGCTACAATCTTGATCGTCTGGGCATGCGCACTTGGTCAACAATTTCCGCTAAAATATGGCCCTGGGTAAACCGCAGACAAGTCTGCTTTCTCAAGAAGCTTCACGGGAAAACTACACGGACGCTTGTTGACGTTACGTTTGTAAACACACACACATACAAAAGGTTCCCGAGTCGGATGAGTCGTAAGCGCCCACACAATCACAGTTGCACGCACATCTACACCATTCACTATGAGATACAGTTTTATGATTTTTTTTTTTTTTATCTTGATACACTTTTACTTTATACCCTTTCTCTTTCCTACCGTTTATTGCAGTGGTAATCCCACGTAAAGGTAAGATCAGCACACAGATTCATCAAATATTTATCGAATCATGGAAAATAATGAAAAAAAAATGAGCAGTTTATTTGCTTACAGAAGCAGAAATTGTAAAAAAAAAAAAAAAAAAAAAAACAGAATGAGGGGGTAACATAAATAAAACACAAACAATTTGAGAATTTTAGGAAAATCGTAAATCCTGGTTTCTGTGAGCAGATAAACTGCTCATTTTTTCAGATTTGAGGCGCAGAGCAGTTATTCACCTTGTTTCTTTTTCTTTTTCTTTTCTTTTTTTTTTTTTTTTTTAATTTTCGGCTTCTGTTAGCAGATAAAACTGCAATTTTGTTCTTAGAAAATATATTTCTGTTTGCGGATCTGCCGAAAGAAGAAATTGAAACAAGTAAAGAAATCTTAAAAAAGCACACACAAGGAGAGCAGCGAATTCGGACCCCTAACCTGCATTCCGTTGTTTATCACAATTTAAACGTCTTTAGCTTTACTCTATTTAATAGTACATCGAACGCAAAAGTCTTCCGACAGCCCGAGTGAATCTTGGAGTAAGGCCCTTTCAAACTATGTCGTACGTAAATGCGACACGATGTCGGACCTACATGCGACTAGTAGTCGACTATTATCTCTAATGTACCTTTTCACACTATGTCGGTCCGGCATCGCATTACAGCCGAAAGGCCCCACTGGACATGTCCGGTGCTGCACCCAGATGAGATTGCCGTTGGCCATTGCCTTCAATAGAGCCCTTTCACACTATGTCGTACGTAAATGCGACACGATGTCGCACCTACATGCGACTAGCAGTCGACTATTATCTCTAATGTACCTTTCCACACTATGTTGGTCCGGCAAATTTGCCGGTCCGGCAGCGCATTACAGCCAACAGGCCCCACTGGACATGTCCGGTGTTTCCCCCAGACGCGATTGCCGTTGGCCATTGCCTTCAATACGCGTCTTCACACTATGCGATTTTTTCCTGCATATACGTGCGACAGCAGTAGACCTCCGCTGCTTCTGGTGATCGGGTGCATTGGGTATTGAAAACATTTGAGAGATATAAATAATGTTATTCCCGTTGCTGAATAACCACTGGTTCCATGCAACGAAAAAACGCCATACAATAATAATAATAACAATAGTGTTATTTGTAAATAAGAAAGAACTACAGGTACGGATAGCTTAAGTATAAACTACTGAGAAATTATTTTCTAAATGATTTGCTGTTTTTTCATTAAGGTTACATATACGTTTTGATACTGAAATTATTTGAAGGTTATCGGCAGATTATTGATATAAAAGAGGACTAAAAGGTTTTGATTTCGATATATATGATTTTTTAAGAAGTTTTTATAGTTAACACGAAAGTTTTATTTACATTAATTAATGAAACAGAGAGAGATATTGATTTTTTTTTATATCAAAGTAAAAGATTTTAGTTTTTTTATATAGATATAACAGTTTATACTTTTGGTAAATAGGGATGTTTCAGCTAACACTAGTTGTTTTCATTTCTCCTTTTTAATTTCTATATGGAAAAGCAAATTTACAAGGAAAGGTCCATATTATTTCCTCTTGATGGTAACTACCAGTTGTTGTACTGGCGAAATATCATCTCTGAATGTCGTATTTCTTTTAGCAACTGGTCATGTAGACGTGACAAGAGTTCCTCAAAGGTTGTTTTAGTCATTTTGAAGTAATTGAAAAATTTATCATTATCTCTCTTCAGCTCCTCGAAAATTGTGGCAAATGCGCCATACAAGTGCTTTTGTGTATTCAAAGGGTGTGCCCAGTGAATTCTAGGTTTTCTCTTTTTTCTCAAATGTAATAAATAAAGACAATAATTTTCTCCTCCTGTCTATCTAGTCACCACGACAGCCTGAAAGCAGACTGCAAGCGCTTGTCAAAAATTGGATCACTTTGTACGGCAGTCGGACAAATGTACGATTTGCGCAATTTTGTGTCGCATTTAGATCCGGCACTGCAATCGTATCTTGGTCCGACAAGAATCGCATAGAGTGAAAGGGCCTTAGTAAGAATGGGTTTTTTGAAAAGATAATTGCCATTTTAAACGTCTCATAACACTCGCTACCTAAGGAAGACATTGCTGGAGATCATCTATCGAGTGTCGTACTGTACTGTATACACTGCGCATGCTCAGGAATGACGTAAGAAGGAGATTGGGGTTGGAGAGAAAACTATAATATATTGGAAGGTCCTGATACGAACTTTAGGAAACTTACATAAACGTGAAAATATGTGTTATTCCATTATTTTGCCTTCCGTCTTCTCAAATCTGAGTTGGTAGACCATTTTCCGCTGTTCAAATTCATTGTCGAATCGAAGGATGACTGGAGGGGTAATTCAGTCTAGAAAAGAGGGAACTGAAAGAAGTTTAAGACACTTTCGCTCTCCTCCCATCTGGCTCTGGTGTTCTCCTGTCGTTTGTGTGGCCCAAGATCTCAAAATAAACAGGTTACAATTTGTTAATATAAAAATCCAAAAACTTGAGCTAAATTTCGAAATCATGAATATGAAACGAACCAAGAAATACTCTAAAGGATAAAAGGAAATGAAAGAAAGGCATTTTATAAATAACACAAATATATATGTAAATTTCTATATATACAATCCATAATACCTTTACAATCTTGTACTGATATGTACATATGTAGACATCCTCGGATTTCGGGAAAAACAAACACACAAACCAAACGTCAGGAGAAACAAACAGCCGAGAGAGATTTTTTAAATAAACTCCACTGATCAAGATGTTTGTTCCTCTAGCACCAACGATTCAGAACTGCGCGTGCGCAGTAAAAGACTGACGAGGTAACATCTATTACAGATCATTTCAGAATAGAGAGAGGCTACAGATTTACAACGGTAGACCATTTCAGAATAGAGGCTACGGATTTACAAAGGTAGACAGTTTCAGATTAGAAAGACTACAGATTAACAAAGGTAGGCAATTTCAAAAATCGAAAATACAGATTTAAAAAGGTAAACAATTTCAGAATAGAGAGAGACTATAGATTTACAAAGGTAGACAATTTTACAATAGAGAGAGAATACAGATTTAAAAAGGTAAACAATTTCAGGATAGAGACTACAGATTAACAAAGGTTGACAATTTCAAAAATCGAAAATACAGATTTAAAAAGGAAGACAATTTCAGAATAGAGAGAGACTATAGATTTACAAAAGTAGACAATTTTACAATAGAGAGAGAATACAGATTTACAAAGGTAGACAGTTTCAGATTAGAAAGACTACAGATTAACAAAGGTAGACAATTTAAAAAATCGAAAATACAGATTTAAAAAGGTAGACAATTTCAGAGTAGAGAGAGAGAGACTATAGATTTACAGAGGTAGACAGTTTCAGAATAGAGAGACACTACAGTTTTACAAAGGCAGACAATTTCAGATTCGAGGCTAGAGATTTACAAAGGAAGACAGTAACGCAAATTCTGTATTAAAACTATCCAGAAACACGAATTACAAAGAATACAGCATCTATATAACAGAATGCACAATAACAGCAAAGACATTGACGCTTAATTTTAAATTTGGCCACATTGAATTTTGTATATTTAAAAAAAAATTTCAGTAATCTTAAAAAGAATATCTTCAAGATAGAGTGCAAGGTAAATTTTTATTTTCTTAACCTTTCTTCACATATCGAATCACATATCGAATGCACAAGTGTTAAGTAACTTGCAAAAGATTAAGTCACAATCTTCATATAGACTAAAATTTACACAAAATAGACACATCCACTACCTGATTATTTTTTAGCAAATGAATCATTTGATTGAAGGACTCAGGGAATCCCCTTGTTTTAATCTTCCTTTGGTCCTGATTCAATAGGACTCATGGAATCCTCTAGACTTCGACCGTCACTCGTATTTGTCTTCGAAGTGAGTCATCTGCCGGAGGCATTCGGAGGGAGCTGATGGCGGAAGAAGAGGCCCATCGACGGGATCTATCAGTTCCCCTTCGTCGTCATCATCGTCCTCCTCCTCCTCTATTTCGTCTTCATCGACATCATCGTCATGGTCGTAATCATCGTCTTCGTCGAATGGCCTCAAGTGAGCTCCGATGTCGACGCCATCTTTCCCCTCCAGATCTGCTCCTACTTCTTCTCCTGATACTGCTGCTACGCCCTCTGCTGCTGTTCCCTGCTGCTGCTGCTGCTGCTCCGGATGCTGTTGTTCCTGGTGGTGCTGTTCTCCGGGCATCTGCTGTTTTTGCTGCTGCTGCTGTTGTTCTCTCTTCTTGATCTCCGCGTGACGCCATTTCATCCGTCTGTTTTGGAACCAGACCTTTACCTAGGGGAGAGGATAAGTCTATTATTATTATTCTGAGGCTACCGAAAGCAAGGTGTGTGTGTGTGTGTGTGCGTGTGTAATCTTCATTGCATTAGGTGAAATAAAATTTATTCTGTTACCTTTCAGTGGGTATCCTATTGGAGAATGCCATGATTAATATTCTGCAATTATTTCTGTATCCTACATCTTCATACCCAAGAAGAAAAGCTCACACAGACCTGATTTTTGACCTGGGCAAAATCTTGCTATTACTATTGTCACTGAAATGGGTATCCTATTTGGAGAATGCCCTTAATATTTAATCCTGCCAATTATTCTTCAATAATCCAAAGGGCATCCTACATCTCCATACCCCAAAGAGAAAATCTTACATAGGCCTAATGATTCACCTGGGAATTAATATTGCTAATCCTATTGTGTCACTGAACTGGCTATCCTATTTGGAGAATGCCGTCAATTTAACATCCTGCGAATCCTTCTGCATAATCAAACGGGCATCCTATATCGCCATACCCAAGTAAAATAGCTCACACAGGCCTAATGATTTACCTGTGCGTCCGTAAGGCCTAGAGTGGCAGCCAACTGTCGCCTGTCAGGCTTCGTGATATACTTCTGCAGTTGGAATCTCTTCTCCAGGCCCTTCCTCTGTAGGTTGCTGAAGACCGCCCTGGTCCAGGTACGTTTCCGGCGCCCATGGGAACCCGAGGTCACGCCCATGACCTCGTGTCTGTGGGCGGTGGCGGCGCCCATGCTGCTACCGTATACTGTAGGAGGGGAAGTACAAGGTAAGGTTGGTTTGTTTATGTATGCTTATATGCAATGGTCATTGGTTTTTCTTTGTGTGTTGTAGAAGATTTAGATTAATAATTAAAGGGAGTATATTTACATTTAGTTGGAAATGTACTAAATTATGTGTAAAATAAAGTTGCTCAGATGTGACACAGGCCTAATTTCAAACCGCGTAACAACGAGTTACCTCAGCAACACTTTCTTAAGAGACAACTTCCCGCCTAAATATTAGACATTCTATTCATAAAAACCAAGTTACATCTCCATTTACAACTCCTTTCACTCCTCGTACCACAAACTTCCACCCAACACCACTCCGCAGGGCCACTTCCCCAGCTGGAGGAATTCGAAGATGCGCCACCAGAACCGTCAACAGTTTAAGTGATAATTTTGCCCCGATGGTTTGTTCACGTCAGAGTGGTAAAGCCTCGATGTTTGCAACGAACGCCCAATGGAAGCCATAAGCCCGCTGATTGATGAAACGTTATAGCCTAATAAAAGGGCATGAATGCCCACCCTCCTCACGAAAGTTAGCCAAAACATTGGTGTGAAAACGCTCCATTACTGCAGAGAATTTTAGTCACGGTGCCAAGCACTGCTCCCCTTGTCAGATACCTTCGTCTCAGGAAGAGGCTGAGCGAACGAAGATTTAAGCGAAAATCTCGTTACAGACGAAGCTTTTCATCAGGAAAACGCTAAACGAAGAAAGATTTAAGCTAAAATCTCGTTACAGACGAAGTTTTTCGTCAGGAAAAGTCTAAACGAAGAAAGATTTAAGCCAAAATCTCGATACAGACGAAGGTTTCCGTAAGGAAGAGGGTAAGCGAACGAAGACTTGAGGGAAAATCTTCGTTACAGACGAAACTTTTCCGCGGGCGTAAACAGGCGTCCAATGACTCAAAACGTTGACGGAAAGGCGTAAACTGTTTGTGCCCGCCCCAATCACAGCTCCCGGAATGGCGGGATAACTTCGGGTGGAACCGTAAACATCTGACAGTCGAGCAAATGCTTCTTCTAGACTCATATGTTTCCCCGTAAACGATTCTGACCTTTGTGATGGCACACCACAATGGATTTTTTTTTTTTTTTTTTTTTTTATTTCACGTGACTTCGAGATTGCTTGAACGATGACGTGCAGACATGCCCCTGAGATGTAATACTGTAGCACGTACGTACACACGCCCCTCGGTACGTCGTGGGCATGGGTCTATGTATGACGCTGCATTAAAACAGTACCATCATGTCTCGCTGTGTCCGAAACCCCCTAATTTGTTAGAAAAAAAATAGAACATAAAAGACAAAGACGAGAGAGAGAGAGAGAGAGAGAGAGAGAGAGAGAGAGAGAGAAAGGCCGCAGGCTGGCTATAATGATGCTGGTGGCTTATTTGTACAGAGCTTGGCTACCTCTGGTGGGGCAAGTGTTTGACGGCACAAAACAACATTAAACATACCCATCCGTCCCTCCCCCATTAACCACTCCCCCCCCCACCTCTCTCTCTCTCTCTCTCTCTCCTCTCTCTCTCTCTCTCTCTCTCTCTCTCTCTCTCTCTATATCTATATATATACCTATATATATATATATATATTATATATATACTAGATATATATAGATTTATTATAGATATATAGATATATAGATATATTAAGATATATAGAGATATAGATATATAGATATATAGATTATATTATATAGATATATAAATATATATATAGATAATATAGATATCTAGAATATTAGATATATAGATATATAGATATATAAATATATAGATATATATCTATATATATATATATATAATATATATATATATACACATGAGTGAAAATAGAGAATAAATAAATGAGAATTAAGCCCAAAGAGAGAGATAGAGAAAGAGAGAGAGAGAGAGAGCTATCTTTAATCTGACGACAAATACAAGGCAGACTATAAAAAGAGACATACGCAGACTCCATCCCCACCAGAGAGAGAGAGAGAGAGAGAGAGAGAAGAGAGAGAGAGAGAGAGAAAAGAGAGAGAGAGGAGGACGAGAGAGAGAGAGAGAGAGAGGAGAGAGGGGGGGGGGAGAGAGTTCCGTGCCATTGTCTATTATGATCCCAGGATGTTATCCCAGAAGGTTTAGACCCCCCAAGTTTTATGATGGGGAAGGTGGCCGGGCACAGCTGGTGTGCCACGGTGCCCAAAATGGGCATCTTGAAAGAAAATGTTTAGAGGGGTATTTTAGGAGGAAGAGTATGAAGGAGAGAGAGAGAGAGAGAGCTGATTTCCTCAATAGGAAAGGAAAGGAAATAACCAGAGGTTTGGGTCAAGCGAGAGAGAGAGAGAGAGAAAGAGAGAGAGATAGGGGGGTGGGAGAGGGGTATGTGTACGTGGGGGTATAAGGATGAGAGAGAGAGAGAGAGAGAGAGAGAGAGAGAGTTGATTTCCACAATGTGAAAGGAAAAAATCAACTACTGGTTTGGGTCAAGCTAGAGAGAGAGAGAGAGAGAGAGAGAGGTGGCGGAGAGGGGTGGGTGTGTAGGAGGTATTATAAGAATGAGAGAGAGAGAGAGGGGAGGGGGGGAGTGAGTGTGTGTAAGGTTAACTAAAGCGGTTTGTCTATTGTTTTATAGATGATGATTTTTTTAAAATTATTTTTGGCATTTAAAAATTCAAACATTAAAACAAGATCCTTTGTTTTTTTAAATTTTAGTTAGTTTTGGAAATTAAAAAGAAAATTATTTTATAATTTTTAAACTTTAGGTTAAAAATATATTGGTGGGCTAATGGGATCTTTTTTTATTATTAATATTTCGTTTTAAAAAAAGCTTTGAACATTTTTTTAAATTCTAGGTTATGAATATATTGGTGGAGTATGGGATCTTTTTTATTATTAATATTTCGTTTTAAAAATTTAAAAAATCTTTAAAATTTTTAAGCTGAAGTTAGATTTGCATTTAAAAACTGAGAACTCTTTCATTCACTTTTTTTAAAATCCAAAACAGTTCAAACAGTACCGGACAAATATATTATTCATGAGTACTTAAGTCATCCCCTCCCCGCTCTAGATCGAACCCAGGCTTCTGACACTATACGTCAAGAAGACCCTCTGAGAGAGAGAGAGAGAGAGAGAGAAAGAGGAGAATTTACTGGGAAATAAGACCTGGCATTATTTTATTTATATATATTTTTTCCCCTAAAAGCATCCGGGCGATCTGTTTAAAGACTTCAACCCCAGTGCCTGGTTTCTTCACTGTTTATTTCATGCGAAGTCTGCGTTTGTTTCTGTTCATAGTCTGGTTTTTTATGCTCTCTCTCTCTCTCTCTCTCTCTCTCTCTCTCTCTCTCTCTCTGGCAGAAAAGTTTACGTTTATCTCTGTTCATAGTCCGCTTTTTATTCTCTCTGTCTCTGTCTCTCTTCCTCGTAGAGAAAGTTCATAGTCTGCTTTTTATCTGTCAAGTTTTATACTTTCTCTCTCTCTCTCTCTCTCTCTCTCTCTCTCTCCTTCCTCGTAAAGAAATCTTCGTTTGCCTCGGCTCATAGTCTGCTTTTTATTGGTCGAGTTTTATACTCTCTCTCTCTCTCTCTCTCTCTCTCTCTCTCTCTCTCTCTCTCTCTCTTCTCTTCTTCGTAGAGAAATCTACGTTTGTTTCTGTTCATAGTCTGTTTTTTATTCGACAAATATTAAATATTCCCCCCCTTCTCTCTCTCTCTCTCTCTCTCTCTCTCTCTCTCTCTCTCTCTCTCTCTCTCTCTCTCTCAAAATAAAAAGTCCTTCCTTAAGCAAGCTGTTTCGTCAATTGTCGAAGCAATTTGTCAAGAGAATCATAAAAGAAATGACCCGGATTGACCCCGAATACAAACTTCGCTGAGGTCAGGCATGAGACATGTGGTTTTGTTAATTGATTCTGAAAAACTCTCTCTCTCTCTCTCTCTCTCTCTCTCTCTCTCTCTCTCTCTCTCTCTCTCTCTGGGATGGTGTGAGGTTTTGTAAGAAAATGGATTCTTTTAAATTTCAGAAGTCAGAAAAAGTCTCTCTCTCTCTCTCTCTCTCTCTCTCTCTCTCTCTCTCTCTCTCTCTCTCTCTCTGTCAGATATAACTGGAACCTTAAAAGTCTAAGCGCACAATCCATGCATTTATTCACTACCCTAAAACAATCGTCCTTGTATTTATAATTTACTTACGTTCTTATCTATCTGTTTATTCATTTGTTAATTTTTCTTTTCTTTTCTAATACCTGATCTCTTCTTTCTGTATTTCCTATTAGCTGTCGTTACTTCTTTCAAACGAACGCTGTAATATTCTTTGGAAGCTTGATTTCAAGCTGGTGTTCCCCTTCTATGGGTTAGTCCTATATGAATAGTGCTCATCTTCTGAATAATAATAATAATAATAATAATAATAATAATAATAATAATAATAATAATAATAATAATAATAATAATGCAAGTAGAGGCTTCTCAACGCCGGGAGAATAAGATGTAAACAAGAAATTGCTGATACAACGTTTCTTGGTTTAAGTGTTGTTTCTCATCAGATGTTGCGCGTCGCCTCTGCATCTGCTGTCCATTGTTGACGATGATGAATCAGGAAGCGAGCAGCGGTGACGATTCTCTCTCTCTCTCTCTCTCTCTCTCTCTCTCTCTCTCTCTCTAGGTATCTGTGTCTATTTACTTGTTCCTGGGTTGTCTCTCTATCCTATGAGACAACTTCTAATCTACGAAGTTACGTTGTCAGAATACGTATTCTCTCTTCCTCTCTCTCTCTCGATCGATCGACAGAAGCATCTACTTGACAAAAGCGAAAGTGTCACTTTTCGACAAAATCTACCCCAAAAAAGTTTCATTTTCCAACAAAAGTCTACCTAAGAAAGTGTCATTTTTCGACATAACATACTTTAAAAAGTGTCACTTTTCGACAAAAGTCTCTAGTTTTAAAATCGGTTACTTTTCAACAAAAGTCTCTACTTTTACTTAAGAATTGTCACTTTTCGACAAAAGTCTCTAATTATAAATTGTCATTTTTCGACAAAGGCCTCTACTTATAAAGTGTAATTTTTCGACAAAGGTCTCTACTTATAAAGTGCAATTTTTCGACACAGGTCTCTACTTGCACAGTGTCCTTTTTCGACAAAGGTCTCTACTTATAAAGTGTCATTTTTGACAAAGGTCTCTACCTTTAAAAAGTAAAAGTGTCACTTTTCAACCAAAAATGTCACTATCTTTAAAAGTAAAAGTGCCACTTTAAAAAAGTCTCTACTTTAAAAAGTAAAAGTGTCACTTATCCATAAAAAAGTCTCCACCTTCAAAAAGTAATAGTGCCACTTTTCGACAAAAAAAAAGGTCTACATAAAAAAAGTAAAAGTGCTACTTTTCGACAAAAAAGTCTACTTTTAAAAAAGTAAAAGTATCACTTTTCGACGAAACAAGTCTCTACTTTAAAAAATTAAACGTGCCACTTTTCCACAAAAAAGTATCTACCTTTAAAAAGTAAAAGTGTCACCTTTCCACAAAAAATATCTACTTTTTAAAAGTAATAGTGCTACTTTTCCGCAAAAAAGTGTCACTTTTCGACAAACAAAGTCAACCTTTAAAAAGTAAAAGTATCACTTTTCCACAAAAAAGTCTCTATATCTCTATATTCAAAAAGTAAGTGTTACTTTTTGACAAAAAAGTCTACTTTTAAAAAGTAAAAGTGTCACTTTTCCACTAAAAAAAATCTCTACATTCAAAAAGTAAGTGTTACTTTTCGACAAAAAAGTCTACTTTTAAAAAGTAAAAGTGTCACTTTTCTACGAAACAAGTCTCTATCTTTAAAAAGTGTCACTTTTCGACGAAACAAGTCTCTACCTTTAAAAAGTAAAATTGCCACTTTTCAACAAAAAAAAAGTAAAGTAAAAATGATACTTTTTGACAAAATTAAGTCTACCTTTATATGTAAAAGTGTCACGTTTCGAAAAAAAAGAAAAAAAAAATTCTCTATAATCAAAAAGTAAAAATGTAACTTTTGGAAAAAAAAACTTTTAAAAAGTAAAAGTGTCACTTTTCGACAAAAACCCACCACTTATATATATATATATATATATATATATATATATATATATATATATATATATATATATATATATATATATATATATATATATATAAAAGTGTCTACCCTACTCACGAGAAGCGTAGGGCAGGAGATGCGCGGGATGATGTGCAGTGTACAACGGCGAATAGTAATACCCACACTCCCCCGGGCACTTCGAATCACACCCGCAAGAGGGTATCACGGGGCAGGTCATCGTGGGGCCACCAGGGCAGGGGACGCTGCTGTGGGTGGACGTGGTGACTGTCGTGATGACTGGGCACGTGGTGGAGCTGCCCAAGCCCGAGGAAAGGGGCAAGACTGGGCACGTACCGGACGAAGTCGCTAAAGGAGAAGTAAACATGGCAGGGCTGGGCATCGCGGGTACTGGGGAGATTTCTGGAAAAGAAATGACGAAGATTAATGTGTTTTCTTGGAGCGATTTTTGGTTTTTGAGAAAGAGAGAGAGAGAGAGAGAGAGAGAGAGAGAGAGAGAGAGGGGTTGAGCGGGATGGTGGGGGGGAGGGGGGAGAACTAGTGGGGAGATTTCTGAAAGGAAGTAGTAAAATTAATATATTTATTTAAGCCATTTTTGATTGACTTAGATACGATGAGAGAGAGAGAGAGAGAGAGAGAGAGAGAGAGAGAGAGAGAGGGCGGGGGGAGATGGGGGGATTTACTGGGGGAGATCTCTGAAAAGAAATGGTAAAATTAATTTTCTTTAAGCTATTTTTGTATTGATTTAGATACTATGGAGAGAGAGAGAGAGAGAGAGAGAGAGAGAGAGAGAGAGAGAGTTTTTTTTTTTTTGAGAGAGAGAGAGGAGAGAGAGAGAGAGAGAGAGAGAGAGAGAGAGAAATAGGAAGATGGATATACTCATTCCTTGAAGCAATTTTGGTACTGGTTAAAATAATATGAAGAGAGAGAGAGAGAGAGCACGTGTATTTGATGGTGGTAAGATGAACGTCATCCATATCAGTATCATGTAAACACGCATTTGGGGTCCTATAAGCCTGGGCTCGCTCACCAGTGCTGATTGAGACGTTCTCTCTCTCTCTCTCTCTCTCTCTCTCTCTCTCTCTCTCTCTCTCATCATACGAAAAAACCTTAACTTACGAGCCTGTACATCAGCAGGATACAAAAAATTCAAGACGAAGAAGAAGACAAAGAAGAAGAAGAAGAAGAATTAACTGATATGACGATGATGAAATTCGTCCCTATCTAGTTTACGTCGAACGTAAATATAATGAACGAACGAACGGCTCCCTGACGTAGTAGCCTGCCTACGTTCAGCGGGCTCTTGAGAGAGCGGATATAGCAGGAGTTCTGGGAACGTTGGAGAGAGAGAGAGAGAGAGAGAGAGAGAGAGAGAGAGAGATTATAGTGCAATATTAAACGTTGATGAAATCTGGTTCACTGACAGGCAAGAGAATAAATAATTTTAACCTTAGTGTTGAGAGAGAGAGAGAGAGAGAGAGAGAGAGAGAGAGAGGGAGAGAGTCTTTATCCGTTGAAAAATTGATAGAATCGAGGCGCACTCATTAGGCCTAAGAAAATAAATCATACTTCTGGCAAAGTCTTCATTGTTTCAGCGATGTCTGTTTGGGATGTGTTTATCGTACAATTAAAAACAAATAATTTCCCTCTCTCTCTCTCTCTCTCTCTCTCTCTCTCTCAAGGATGCGCTAAGAATTTTGTATGGGTATTATTCTCTCTCTCTCTCTCTCGACAAAAATAAAAATAAGAGCTTTACCTAAAATTTAGATTTTAAGAAAATAGTTTATCAAAATGATATAACCTTATCAGTGGAGAGAGAGAGAGAGAGAGAGAGAGAGAGAGAGAGAGAGAGAGAGAGAGTCAAGAAAACAAAAATTAAAGAATTCAAGCTTTAAATTATTATTATTATTATTATTATTATTATTACCTCTTTCCAGCCTCAATATACAGTATCATCGCCTGTTTATTTTCTCCCGCAAAATATCAGAGTACCTCGTAGGCCTATACTTTCCCGAGGTGTCGACAGGCCTATATAAGAAACAGGACTCCTTGTAAACCACAGTAGGCCTTTGACAGGCGTTTGTGTTGGTAACTGCTTACTTGACAGGCCTCCTGTCAACTTGACGGGGGAGCTTTTGTTACATAGGTCATCAAACACTGTCAGACAGACCCTACTGTTTTTAGATAATAATAATAATAATAATAATAATAATATAATAATAATAATAATAATAATAACAATAATAATAATAATAATAATAATCTCAGCAATAAGTTACCATAATGAATAAATACCCATTAGTATGTTATCATTTTTAATCCATGCCTTTCTTCTAAATAATAATAATAATAATAATAATAATAATAATAATATAATAATAATAATAATAATGACAGACCAGCGTACGAAAAAACATACCAGGAATAGACGTCAAAAAACAAAACCAAAAATACATACCGCCAGAAAATAAAAAAATCTAATAATAATAACTAATAATATAATAATAATAATAACTAATAATAATAATAATAATAAATAATAATAATAGAAAGCGTACGAAAAAAATACCAGAAATACACGCCAAAAAAAATATCACCGAATGAAAGTAAATAATTAATTAATAATAATAATAGTAATAATCAATAATAAATTAAAAATAAGGAAAGGCGTGTTGCGTAAAAAAGTACCAGGAAAATAAGATTTGTCCTAAGAAAAAGAATAGAAACAATTACTACCGAAAAAGGAAATTAATAATAATAATTAATAATAACTAATAACTAACTAATAACTAATAATACCGTTTGTTCCAAAATTTTTTCCAGAAATTTGTCATATTTCTCATCCATAGACTTGATTATACGTAGGCAACCACAGGAGACGCGGAAATATAGTCCAGTTACCAAGCGCTTTCGCGTATATTTTTATATAGAGATATTAAATAGAAAACTTGAAAAACGAAAAATCAAAGCCTTTAAGAAGTAAAACATTATTACTATTATAACTATGTCATCAGTAGTTACAAGGATTAGGATGTCCCAAAGACTTGTGAGTCCATCCGAGGAGACATCGTGTGCTCACTTATCTGTAGGAGCAGGTTTTACTGTGCATTCACAGTGTCCTAATGATTCTGTCTAGCTTTCTTTTAAACTCTTCCACACTGTTGCTGTTTACAGTTTCTGGTGGAAGTCTATTCCACGTGTCACATATCTAGTATGTGAAGAAGTTCCCACAATGGGATGTGTTGTATCTCTTCAGTTCTGGTTTGAAGGGAATAAATTACAGCTACCAGACGATAAAAAAGTATACTTTGAAAATGCTCAAGGGACTGTACCTGCAGTCAGTAGAACAGGCTGTTGCTAAAAGGTGCCATTGCACTGCCCTACAATTTTATGAAGGTTATCATCTAATATAAAACGACCTGAACATAAGTTGATTGGTAAAATACTTAATAAAGGCATATTCAATGATGTTTCTTTCAAAATAAATTGCTAAAAGAAATACCACATTTTTAAAAGAGATATAATTGATTCTGCCTTTATTCAGCATTTTGACAATCAACTTACGAATCTTGGTTCAGGTCTTTTCAAAATTTGCATTTATAAAAAGAATTGTTAAGTATTCTTACTTATTGCTTGGTTGTGACAATTCGTTTTCTCCAAACTACTGATTAATTACATACAGTAATGATGTCTCGCTTGTTAATGGCTTTGACCTTTGTTTTGTGAAGTTTTCTTTTATATTTATCTATTTATCAATTTTACTTTGTACCCCGAGGAAGTGTACGCAATACGCGAAAGCCCTTGGTACATGGACTTGATTTTCACCTTTCCTGTGGTTGTCTAAGTATAATAAAGTCTATAGATGAGAAACGTGACAAATTATTGACTAAAATTCTTGTAATAAACGTATTATTATTATTATTATTATTATTATTATTATTATTATTATTATTATTATTATTATTATTATTATTATTATTATTATTATTATTATTTTCTCGCTGGTATTTCTTTATTCTTTTTTCTGACGTCTATTCCTGGTGTTTCTGATAAGCTTTCTGTCATTATTACTATTATTATTTATAAAAAGTAATGGATTAAAATAATAATAATAATGGGCATAATCCTTATCATTATTATTATTATTCATAAGAAATTACATCAAATAATTAAGTAGCACCAATTAGCTATCTCCTAAAACCGAATAAATAAAAATGATCACAAATCCATCAATGAAAAATCCTTCTACTCGGACCATCAAAAACCTGTCTACGCTCTTCCCAAACCCCCATTCATTCATCAAGAGTGAAAAATGAATGACTCTGAGCAATTATTCACGAACTGACTGCGGAAGACTGTTTGGGAATCCTCCAAAGGAAAATCGATCCTATTGCTTATATCCTTAAGGGTTAGTTTTCAGTACCACTTGAATCTTGAAACTATGTGAGGTTGGGTTACCCCGTGGGTGTTCAAAGGTAAATTGGCCTTATGGATAGGTTGATAAGGTCCAAAATCCTTTGAGGGGTTAATATTGGACCCTCCATACGGGCAGTGTCAGGGAAAAAAGATACAATAATAGTTTACCAATTAACTTGTCATATAGTACCAGATTTAATAGCGTTTAGAGCTTTATTGACCGATTTTGGGTATTTTTGGGTATACAGAATTTCAACAATAAGACAATATTATGCTTCAGTTAATGAGAATTACCGGAATTTTAGCTTTAATGACAACGAATAACGCTTCCACGAAGATGCAAACGTTAGTAACTGATAAAATTGGTTCTACAGTGATTTAATAAGGAATGAAAAATATCCGAATAAGGCATCAATGAAAAGGAAAATAACTCAGAAAGCGTTATTAGCGGATAAATAATAATGCATTGTAGTACACTTTCGGCTGTACAGTAATGTAATAATAATAGAAAATGAAAAATATCAGAATGAAGCCTCAATGAAAATATAAAATAACCATTCAATAACAATGCATTTAGTAACGATGTATATTGGGATCAAATTTATCCTACAATAATTTAATAATAAAATTGAAACATCTCATAATAACGCCTCATTGAATAATAGCGCAGAAAGCGTTATTAACCAATAAATAATAATGCATTGTATGATATTTTTGGTTCTATAGTATTTGATAATACAAAATAATAACATTGGAATAATACATCAATGAAAATAACGCAGAGAGACATTAGTTATTGACAAACAATAAGGCGCTTTCGATAAATAATAAAACATATTATGAGTATTCTTCTTCTTGGTCTACAGTCATTTGATAAAACAAAATGATATGTATTAGAATAACGCCCCGGTGAAGGTAAAAAAAAAAAAAATAACGTAGATAGCGTTAATAAAGGATGACTGATAATGCATCCAAAGGTATATATTGTTCTAAAGTAAGTGAATAACGAGAATAAAATATTTCAGGATAAAACCTCAGTACAAATCGAAAATAATGCAGGAATCGTTATTAGCCGAAGATTAATAACGCATTTCGGGGTATAATCGATTTGAAGAATATTTGATAAAATAAAATAAAAATTAAAACATTAAAATAACGCCTCAAGGAAAATCGAAAATAAAGAAGAAAACCTTATTAGTCGACAAAAAATAATGCATTACGGCGTATACCAGATTCTAAAATTATTTGATAATAAAAACTTAAATCATTAAAGTAACGTCTCTAGGGAAATCGAAAATGAAGTAGAAAACCTTATTAGCCGATGAATAATGATGCATTTTCGGATAATATTGGGTTTACAATTATCTAATAAATAACGCCTCGATGAAGATAAGAATTAACCAAGGAAGCGTTTTATTAACCAATATTTAATAATGTATTTTTCGGTATTTTCGTTTCTACGAATTAATGAAAAAAATAAATGATTCCATCATCTTTGATAATAAGAAATAAAAAAAATATATTAGAATAACGCCTATAAATGATAATGCATTTTGGTGTATAATTGGTTGTACTACAATCATTTAATTTTAAAAACTAAAAATATTAAGATAAAGCAAAAAACGTTATTAGCCAATATTTAATAATGCATTTTGGCGTATAACTGGCTCTACAATAATTTAATTTAAAAACGAAAAAATATTATAACAACACGGAAAAGTATCATCTATCAATAAATGATTATGCACAATGGGATATTTTTAGTTCCACAAAAATTTAATAAAAAGAAAAAATATATCAAAATAAAGCAGAGAGCGTTATTAACTAATAAAGAACGATGCATTTTGGGGTATAATTGGGTCTACAATAATTTAATAAAAAATATTGAAATAATGCAGAAAGCATTATCAACCGATAAATAAGATGTAATGTATTTAGGGTATAATTGGGTCTACGATAATTTAATTTAAAAAATATGAAAGTAACGTTGAAAGCGTCATTAACTAATAAGCAACAACGCATTGGGTCTACACTCATTTAATCTAAAAACAAAATATATTAAAATAACGCAGAAAGCGTCATTAACTAATAAATAACAATGCACTGGGTCTGCAATAATTTAATATAAAAACAAAAAATATTAAAATTGTGCAAAAAGCATAATTGACCAATAGATACTTAGGCATTTTGGGGTATAATTGGCTCTCAAATTATGCAATTAAAAAGTTAGATACAAAAATATAATTCCATTACCTTTCCTGGGCTCCGAAGCCAGGAGCCTCTCGACTCCGAACTTCAGCGGCGACGGAGGCGCTGACGAAGAAGACGATTTCGTGTAGGGCGTCGCCGCCGCCCCCCCAACCCCCACTAGCCCCAACCCTTGGGCGGAAGCCAGGGCGTGGTGGTGACGGGGACTCACGGGCGTCGCAGGCCTGCCAGCGGGAGCCTGCTGCGGTAAGACGACGCAGGCTGCCGTTCTGGGCACCGTTGGAGGATGAGGAAGAGGGTGATGAGGTGGGATGAACAAGGGCGCCGCCCTTAGGCCCTCCTTTCCTTCCAGCATCGTCAGGAGGCCGCCCAGAGGAGGGATCATGGGCGGGGTGGGTATTTCCCACGGCAGGGCGCCGGAGACGAACATTTTTATTTTTTGGTTGAGTTTTGGGGCGGGGCGCCTCTTACCGGAAGTGAATGCCCAGGTACCCTCTATTCAGATTTGGGCAAAAGTGACACTAGTAATTACCTTGCTTGCTTTAACTGATTACTAACTCCTTTTTGAATCCTAAGGGATCCGACGGGCGGGGCGGGGCGCCTCTGCCCAGAAGTGAATGCCCAAATGCCCTCAATTTAAATTTGGGCCAAAATCACCGTTTAACAATGATTATTATTACCTTATCTGCTTTAACTAACTACAAACTCTTTTCAAATCCTCAAGAGCCAAGTTTATAATACCCAAGTGTATATGAGTATATTTTGGGCATAGCATTCCAACGATACCCTTTTAAAAATGTCATCTATGTCTATATGACCTCCACAGGGGACGAGATATCCCCGACGCCTCTTTTCCTGGACACTTCAGACACCAGTCAACGCACAAACTCCCTCGACCACTTACCCTTCGTGACTGAGGACAGTACCGTCATGTTGCCTCTCTTCAACAACTGGGTATTCTAAGCCCCGCCCCCCTGTGCCCTAGTGCCCGCCTCTTGCCGTGATGTTGTGGGGTATTTTGGACCTTTTAAAACATCAATAGATACTTCTGTAGTATTTATATTATTTAAAATACGTATTAATATTCATAATGTCCCTCTTTTAGAAATCGCTTAATAAAAACCTTGAGGAAATACCCAAAAAATGCCCTGTGAGCCCCGCCCACTCGTGCCCGCCCCATGCCAAGTTGCTTGGGCATTTGATGCCATTTGGAACATCCGTAAACACCTCCGTGATATCTTTATAATCTAAAATACTTACCATTCTCTATAATATCCTTCTTTTACGTGAATTTCTGTAAAAACCGACGAAAAACTCCCCAAAACAAGCATTTATCCAGCATTCATCCAACCCACCAATCAGGAGCGAGAATTAACAAGACTGATCGACGATTGGTCAGACGTTCTGGCTTTGCCTTCTGATTGGTAGACGCCGCTTCCCATGAGGCTTAACGCAGATCTTCCGTTGCAATTGCAAGCAAAGGTCTCTTCTCTCTATCTCTCTCTTAGTGCAAGACGCAGTTGAAGGACAATGAGATAAAACTGACACCGTCAGCAGGAATGGTGATTAGGGATGTTGTCAGCAGCCTCCTGACGGCGCTGACATGAACAAATATGGCGACGAGTTAATGAACAAAGTGGGCATTGGAAAGAACTTGGAGGTTTTTGGGTCGGATGTAATGATAAACAAAAATGCTAATGAAAAAATAATGCTAACTAAAAATAAGTTTCAAAAAAATAATGATAAGTAAAAATAATGATCCACAAAAATAATGATAACTAAAAATAATGATCCACAAAACAATGATAAAATTAATGATAAACAAAAGTAAAGATGAGCAAAAATAAAGAGAAACAAAGGAAGTGAGAAACGTAATCATAAACAAAAGTAATGATGAACAGAATACTAAACAAAAATAATGATAAAAAAATGATGAAAAAAATTATAATAAAAAAGTAATGATAAACAAAAGCAATGATAAAAATGAATGAATAAATAAATGATTAAAAATAACTAACAAATTTTAGACTGAGGATTCGCGAAAATATTGTTAAACCAAAATAATGATACAAAGAATGAATAAATAACGTAAGAAATAACATACCTTAAAAGACCGAGGAGTCGCGAAAATAATGATAAACAATTTTAATGAAAAACAAAAAAATATAAACAAGAATGAATCAAGAATTACATAGTAAATAACGCGTTTTAAACTGAGGAATGAATAAATAAATAATAATGAAAAAAATAATGAAATAACTATAATAAATAAATAATTCATGATTAAGCAAATAAATAAATAAAAACGAAAGCAATCCTACTACTCAGAAAACGGGGAACTATAGAAAACGGAAAACCTACAGTGCCAAGATGAGGCAGGCATGACTGACTTGGGAAAAGTGCACTCTCTTTATTTGTCTGTATGCGGAAAGGACCACCCTCACAGGTCAAAATTGAGATGGGACAGACCCTCCCCATCCAATACCCTTCCCTAAATACCCCATACAATATGGAGGGTAGTGGTATCAATAGCCAGAAGAGAATTTAATCTGTCAGTAATGAGAGAAGTTTCTAGGCCCTTGTAATCAGGCAACGGAAGATGAGAGAGGTTGTCAGTCTCGTTGGAGACGTTGTTTTGCTGGAGAGAGAGAGAGAGAGAGAGAGAGAGAGAGAGAGAGAGAGAGAGAGAGAGAGAGAGAGAGTTGTCGTATCTCTGTATATTACCTTGAGTTAAAAGTAAAGAATGTTATCATTATATTAAAACAATATTAAAAAGGGAGAGAGAGAGAGAGAGAGAGAGAGAGAGAGTATATCCAAGAACCTGAGTTATGAGCATTGACACAAAGATAGGTCTAAAGATTGAGCTCTAGACCTATATAAAGTGAGCATCGTCACTCGTGTTTTCTGTTTGGCAGCCAGGCGGACACTTCAATAAACTGTAAAGTACTTTTCCGTAGGATGACCCCGCTCCTATTTGGAGGATTATAGGATGGGAGAAGGACAGGATGCGTGGGAAGGATACTCTGTCGTCCTGAAGAGGTCGAAATGGAGAAGCGATATCGAGTGTAAATGACCTAGATGGTCGTGTGTCATTCTCTCTCCGATGATCCGGTATGGTACTAAGGATCTGAGCACGTTGGGAAAAGCTCATAATTCTGTTCTATTTCTTTTCATTTTTGGGTTGCTATGTTGCTGTAGATAATTGCTATTTTGCTTTAGTGTTTGCTATATTACTTTAGTGGCTGCTAAATTGCTATAGATGGTTACCACGTTACTTTGGTCTTAGGATATTGGTATAAGTTCTCTCATATTGGCTTTATAATAGTACTAGGACTGTGACCACGGTTGGAGAAGTATATAATCCTGTCCTATTTTGATTTCTGGGTTGCTACATTGCTATAGATAGATGATACATTGCTGCAGATTGTTCCTGCGTTGCTCAAGTCATAAGAAATTGGCCTAAGTCGTTTCCTTTCTCCTTTAGAAGTGTTGACATTCGATGAAACTCGCTGTAAAGCTCTGAAAATTACGCTAAAACATCGACTATTCCATACGATCTACTGCATTACTCTCTAGGCCTACATAAAAAAGTAGGCTTATAAAATAACGCAAATGACAGTTGAGTAGCTCCCCTACGTAGGCCTACGATTACATATAGCCAAATTGAAAAGAGAAAGATACATATTATATAATATTCTGAAAACTGTTAGACCTAACAGTAACTAAACTTCAGGTTAGCGGTTACGTTGTTCTGAATCTCTGCTCTGCAATAGTCAATTTAAGGGAAGAAACCGCTGAATATAAATGGTTTTCATGCTTTTAAACATCCTGGCTTCGAAACCCTCAACGGGAAGCAACGGATTAGGCCCCAGAGGAGCATGATAACCAATCGTTTCCAATATCAGACACCTGCTGTGAGCAAAACACGGCCATTATCACTTTATCAGTGATTCCCTCTTCCGTAGGCCTATGGTGTAGGTGTCTTAGGTTCCAATAACGCGGGACAGAGAGAGAGAGAGAGAGAGAGAGAGAGAGAGAGAGAGAGAGAGAGACTGATTCAGAAATGACACGAGGGTCAAATTAGGTCTACAGAGTAGTGTCAGGTCGCACGCTTTGATGACGGCTTGTTTTGCGTGGTCGAACGTCAAGTGGACAAATGGCTGATTAGATTAGCTCGTCTCTCTCTCTCTCTCTCTCTCTCTCTCTCTCTGCCTCTCAGTTTTGCTATCTGTCATCTATCTAGTACAGGGATGTCCAACCTTTTAATTTAATGGGCCGCATTGCAAACTTAAATATTTAACTGGGCCGCAAAACCCCAGAATATCTGAATACATTTTAATGAAAAATGACAATATAAAACAAAACCATGTGAATACACTATTACAACATTGTAAATATTGTAATGTTTATATGTAGCTATACATATAAAATAACCCATTAAATTTAATTAACCAATATTAATTCAATGAGACTTTTGACTGTCTTCCAGCCATAATATTTTCAATATTTGCATCGAAGGATGTATTCTTAATTCTAAGAATGTTTGCTAAATGTCTGTCAGTCAACCTATTTCTTTCTGCAGTTTTAATGTTTTTCATGCTGGAAAAAAAAACTGCTCGCAAGAGTATGTACTTCCCCACATACATAATAATTTTCTGGATAAATTTATAATTTGATTGAATTCATTGAGAGAATGCAATTTCTTATAAAATAAATGAAGAGTATGCTCTCTATGGAAAGTTTTTAAACCTTCCCGGCTTTGCAGCTCAATCAGTTCAAGTTGGTACTCAACTGGTGCTTTATCATATTGAAATGAAAATGGATATTAAATGATTTTAACTCAATTTCAATCTTTTTAAAATCAGAAAATCTAATTTTACGTTCAAAACACACATGGTGTTGTCACGATACTTATAATGAATTGTGTCTCTATGTAGGCTACGAGGCGATCATGATTTATTGTTATGTCAATATAGTAAGAAATAATCTAATAAATTCTCAAAAATAATCTATAATCTAAATGACCATTTTAAAAATGTAAATGAAGTGCAAATAATCTAAATATAGATTTTAAATAATCTAAGTTCGCAGCCCTAGCTAAGCCTCATCGCAGAACCAAGCAACTGACAATATTATAAACTTAGTATGGATGCTTAGTTGTAAATTTCATCTTAATCATATTGTTTTTTAAATTGTTTTTGTTTATTATTTTGTTTATTAAATATAAAGAATTTAAATTAAATTTACATGAAGACTCTCTAGCTCACTACATGATAAATTTGCTAAAAACATTTTTTATTAATGAGAGTCGATAGTGGGCCTCATCCAAACACTGTGGGCCACAATGTGGCCCGTGGGCCGCAGGTTGGACATCCCTGATCTAGTACATCCTTTGTATCTCTCTCTCTTCTCTCTCTCTCTCTCTCTCTCTCTCTCTCTCTCTCTCTCTCAGAGTTCACAATAAAACTCAAATGAACGCACAGGACTTGAAGTAAATAGACATTTAAAAGTGCTCACAACATGAAGACAACACTCACTTCTCTCACTTGCGAAGATAAAGTCAGATTTACAAGTGTTTTACCAAAAAACTGTTCTTCTGATAGGATCAGGCCTACTCCTGGAAAGTCCTATAAATAACCCCACTCCTGCAAAGACCTATAACTAGGCCTACTCCTGCAAAGTCCTATAACTAGGCCTACGTCTACAAAGTCCTATAACTAGGCCTACGTCTGCAAAGTCATCTAACTAGGCCCACTCCTGCAAAGTCCTATAACTAGGCCTACTCCTGCAAAGTCATCTTATAGGCCTACGTCTGCAAAGTCATCTAACTAGGCCTACTCTTGCAAAGTCCTATAACTAGGCCTACTCCTGCAAAGTTCTATAACTAGGCCTACTGCAAAGTCCTATAACTAGGCCTACTCCTGCAAAGTTCTATAACTAGGCCTACTGCAAAGTCCTATAACTAGCCTACTCCTGCAAAGTCCTATAACTACGCCTATCCTGCGAAGTCCTATAAGTAGGCCTACTTCTGCAAAATCCTAAAACTCACGCAATTGTCCTTTCTATAAGTTCCTTCGTGGCTCTTTCAACCGATTTAGGAGCGTCCTTTGAGTGAAATTCATATAAAACATCAAAGACACCGCCCTTATCCTTCTATAGGATACCTGATAATCCTATGGACTCAGCCTCCTTACCTGCTTTCTTACCTAGTACTAGGCCTAACTTGTAAGCTAACGAATTGTCCTCCATTTTTTGTGTGGTTATAAATATATATAAATAAATATATTTCCTTAGCCGGAGTGTTGTATTTTGGCAAACAGGAGCTTATGTACGTCTAAAAATAAAAAAATAAATAAAATAAATTGGTTCCTAAACCACACCGAGCCATTTTCCAGAAAGTAAATTCTTGTTTCTTTCAAACAAACGGGAGTGAATGGGCGGTGAATGACGTAGAAAGAGAGAGAGAGAGAGAGAGAGAGAGAGAGAGAGAGAGAGAGAGAGAGAGAGAGAGAGGTATAGCAGAATGTCAGGTAAACATACAGAACGCCAAATGTTAGTTTTCGTAACACGCGCGTCGTCAATTTCAACGAAGGAAATTGACGCTAAATCCATCAGTAGCTCAGAGACTCCTGTTGCCATATCGTGTATAAATATTGTTGTGTCAACACGCGATTTCAAGTACTTTTCTGGTTAAACAGTTTTTAAGCGCGATTCAAACACTGGCTGCGTTCAAATAAACGCGACGTAAACACATGACTGAGTTTCTGAATTTGCCAACCAAGAGTTTTATATATATAATACTTGTGTGTGTTCGTGTGTTTGTGTTACATCACTGCATTCCAGTGTATGGTTTTATATGTATGTATGTGCATATATATATATATATATATATATATATATATAGTATTATATATATATATATATATATAGTATATAGCCATATATAGACACATACACACACACACACACACAATATATATATATATATATATATATATATATATATATATATATATATATATATATATATGAAACTAACCAACACAAGAGCAGAAATAAATTCATTTCACAGAAATAAATTTCTGACCCACATTGGGATCGATCTCAGGGCTCTCAAATGAGAGGCCGAGGCAATATGTGTGTGGGTCAGTAGGTATCGCCCTGTCTTACCCTGGGTTCGATCCCGTCGTGAGTCAGAAAATTATACACGTATTTATATATAAGGAAATTGTGAGTTAGCTATAGCGTCATCTCCGAGACTAATATCAATTGATTTCTCGCAAAACTCTGGCGTCACAAATATCAGTTCATTCACCAACATTTTCCCCCATATGAGAGATGAAACCTGGCTGACCTGACCTGACAATCACATGACCTTATCGAGAACACCTGCGCTGGATCGGGTCCCCAGGACACCTGTCAGTGATTGTCACTCCTACAATAATCCTTATTTTCTCACGGTCTCTGGGGCGGGGCTGGGGAGGGGGGCGGGTGAGGCTGAACCCCCAAAATGAAGTGGTTCCATGTTCCCAAACCGTTGAGGTGTTAATTCGATCACCTCTTTGGCGGCCTACCTGTGTTATCAGGTGTGTAGAGGGGGGTTGGTAGGTAGGAGGGAGGTAGGTTAAGAGGTAGGTAGGTAACAGGGAGGTATTGAGAGGTTTAGAGAGAGGGTAGGCGTGGTTTATTCTCGTGGACGAGAGAGGTAATACTGAATGGTTAAGGATAATAAATTAATTTTATTCTATGAAGATAGGTAATTTTACGTACATATTGTCGATTTCTTTGATCATCACAGGTAATTTTAAGTATATTCTATTCTAATCATTATTTTCATTATTATAGGTAACGTAACGTAACGTTCTATTACGAAAATCATGACAGATTTGGCTGACCGTTATTAAAATGACAGAATCCATTTAACAGCAATATATTATTTAAATAATAAGGTTATATCTATCTTTCTACAATTATGAAAACTTCACTGTTCTAAACTCGATTAAAAATGTATACGATTAAGACTGATTTATGTGACAAAATTTGACTTCAACTAACCAGACGGTTACCATGCACCAATTGATCTATATTTCCCCTTATCTGTCTCGCATCCAAAAGATTTATATCCAACCTCTGCCTGCTCCTTTCCAATACACCAATCTTTCTTTCCCCTTATCTGTCTCGCATCCAAAAGATTTAGATCAAACCTCTCTGTCCAATCCCTTCCAATCACCGTCTATCTAAAGAGATATTTTGTTGCCATCTAATCCGTCACTATCTCGAAGAAGTCAGGTCTGTCTGTGATTTTAACTACAAGCTGTGAATGACCTTTTATTCCAGTTTCAGTGGTGGGAGCTATGCAGGTGGTCTTTTGGGAGTGAGAGAGTGTGAGAGGGTCAGGTTAAGGGATGTAGGGTTAAATAGGGGCGCGAAGGACAAAAAAAAAAAAAAAAAAAAAAAAAAAAAAAAAAAAAAAAAAAAAAAAAACGCGAATTTGGGGAAAAACAAAGGAACTTACACTTACTGGTTATAGATCTAGTGTCTTTAGGTAGAGGCGTGAGGTGTTTTCCTGCCAGTATTTGTACGAATCAGACCTTGTATTTTCGATTACTCGGGGAGTAAGCCTACAAACTACTTTGTTTGTTGTTGTTGTTATTTTTGCTGTTATTGTTCTTGTTGTGGAGGTAGGAAAGGTCTATGCAAAAGCCTAAAAAGGTCTGAAAGAGGTGTTTGGCGTTGAGTTAAAGATACAGGAATTATAGGATAGGATATTTATACTTTACTTGTTAGAATAAAAATTTAGAAAATAAATATGCATATTAAACAGTGCAGAACAATTATTCCTGATAAAATATAACGTATTTATTTTAATATTCGTTGGCGAAACAACGCACTATTTGATCGAGCCCCGAGTAAATTGGAGGCCGGATCACGCCTTGTTTATTCATATGCTAACAGAAAATGCAGTTTGATATTCTGAGAGATAACTGTATCCCATAGCCCAAGTTTTCCAAACTTGGACGCTCCATTTTAGGAATACTTAAGTTAAAGCTTCAGCGATTGAATAATAATAATAATAATAATAATAATAATAATAATAATAATAATAATAATACAATACAACAAGGGAGGAACTCAACGAGAAATACAAAGTACAAGAGAGGGGACTAAACAACACAATAGAAGATGTAAAACAGAGGCTTAAGGCCAAAGCACATAAGATCCAACGGTACATGAACAGGAATAAGGGATACCAACAGAACAAACTATTCGGAACCAACCAGAAAAGACTATACAGCCAACTAAGAGGGGAAGACAACCACCCAGAAATTCCTGAAGCCGAACCAAGTAAGAGACTCTGGGAAAACATATGGAGCAATCCGGTATCACACAACAAACATGCAACATGGCTCCAGGAAGTCAAGGAAGAAGAAACAGGGAGAATAAAACAAAGATTCACAGACATCACGACAGACACAGTCAGACACCAACTAAAGAAAATGCCAAACTGGAAAGCCCCAGGTCCCGATGAAGTCCATGGATACTGGCTCAAAAACTTCAAGGCCCTACACCCACGAATATCAGAACAACTCCAGCATTGTATCTCAAATCACCAAGCACCCAAATGGATGACCACAGGAAGAACATCCTTAGTACAAAAAGACAAGAGTAAGGGAAATATAGCCAGTAACTACAGGCCCATCACCTGCCTACCAATAATGTGGAAGTTACTAACAGGTATCATCAGTGAAAGGCTATACAAACTACCTAGAGGAGACAAACACCATCCCCCACCAACAGAAAGGCTGCAGAAGGAAGTGTAGGGGCACAAAAGACCAGCTCCTGATAGACAAAACGGTAATGAAGAACAGTAGGAGAAGGAAAACCAACCTAAGCATGGCATGGATAGACTATAAGAAAGCCTTCGACATGATACCACACACATGGCTAATAGAATGCCTGAAAATATATGGGGCAGAGGAAAATACCATCAGCTTCCTCAAAAATACAATGAGCAACTGGAATACAATACTTACAAGCTCTGGAATAAGACTAGCAGAGGTTATATCAGGAGAGGGATCTTCCAGGGCGACTCATTGTCCCCACTACTCTTCGTAGTAGCCATGATTCCCATGACAAAAGTACTACAGAAGATGGATGCCGGGTACCAACTCAAGAAAAGAGGCAACAGAATCAACCATCTGATGTTCATGGACGACATCAAGCTGTATGGTAAGAGCATCAAGGAAATAGATAACCTAATCCAGACTGTAAGGATTGTATCTGGGGACATCAGGATGGAGTTTGGAATAGAAAAATGCGCCTTAGTCAACATACAAAAAGGCAAAGTAACGAGAACTGAAGGGATAAAGCTACCAGATGGGAGCAACATCAAACACATAGATGAGACAGGATACAAATACCTGGAATAATGGAAGGAGGAGATATAAAACACCAAGAGATGAAGGCCACGATCAGGAAAGAATATATGCAGAGACTCAAGGCGATACTCAAGTCAAAACTCAACGCCGGAAATATGATAAAAGCCATAAACACATGGGCAGTGCCAGTAATCAGATACAGCGCAGGAATAGAAATGGAATGGACGAAGGCAGAACTCCGCAGCATAGATCAGAAAACCAGGAAACATATGACAATACACAAAGCACTACAAACCCAAGAGCAATACGGACAGACTATACATAACACGAAAGGAAGGAGGAGAGGTACTACTAAGTATAGAGGACTGCGTCAACATCGAAAACAGAGCACTGGGGCAATATCTGAAAACCAGTGAAGACGAGTGGCTAAAGAGTGCATGGGAAGAAGGACTAATAAAAGTAGACGAAGACCCAGAAATATACAGAGACAGGAGAAAAGAGAAGACCAGAGAACTGGCACAACAAACCAATGCACGGACAATACATGAGACAGACTAAAGAACTAGCCAGCGATGACAATTGGCAATGGCTACAGAGGGGAGAGCTAAAGAAGGAAACTTAAGGAATGATAACAGCGGCACAAGATCAGGCCCTAAGAACCAGATATGTTCAAAGTACGATAGACGAAAATAACATCTCTTCCATATGTAGGAAGTGCAATACGAAAAGTGAAACCATAAACCACATAGCAAGTGAATGCCCGGCACTTGCACAGAACCAGTACAAAAAGAGGCATGATTCAGTAGCAAAAGCCCTCCACTGGAGCCTGTACAAGAAACATCAGCTACTTGCAGTAATAAGTGGTACGAGCACCAACCTGAAGGAGTGATAGAAAACGATCAGGCAAAGATCCTCTGGGACTATGTATCAGAACGGATAGGGTGATACGTGCAAACAGACCAGACGTGACGTTGATTGACAAGGTTAAGAAGAAAGTATCACTCATTGATGTCGCAATACCATGGGACACCAGAGTTGAAGAGAAAGAGAGGGAAAAATTGGATAAGTATCAAGATCGGAAAATAGAAATAAGAAGGATATGGGATATGCCAGTGGAAATCGTACCCATAATCATAGGAGCACTAGGCACGATCCCAAGATCCCTGAAAAGGAATCTAGAAAAACTAGAGGCTGAAGTAGCTCCAGGACTCATGCAGAAGAGTGTGATCCTAGAAACGGCGCACATAGTAAGAAGAGTGATGGACTCCTAAGGAGGCAGATGCAACCCGGAACCCCACACTATAAATACCACCCAGTCGAATTGGAGGACTGTGATAGAGCAAAAAAAAAAAAAAAAAAAAAAAATAATAATAATAATAATAATAATAATACGTATACGAACACTTAGATAGTTATGGTATCACTTAAAAAAGATAACTGCTTACACCTTAAGTGTTTGCATGTAGGAATGCTTTTTCAGGTAAGGTCTAGCATGAATATTTTCTTTGGGTTATGAGCATACATACATACATATATATACACATACATAAATATATACTATGTATATATGTGTATTTATATGCATATATACATCCATAAAAGCAAGTTACGATACAAAATAATTCAAAGAAGTCAAACTGATTCCCGAGTCATAACTGTCTGTCTACGCGTAGCGAAGAAAAAAAAATATTGGAACAAATTCTCTTATATTCGCTTTACAATAAATTTTAAAAAAGTAATCGTTTGCTATTATGTTTTAAGTTGCCGTTAATATAGCATGCTAAATTATCACCTATTCGAATCAATTTGCTGAAGAAGAGTTGATAAACAAGCGTATGTTTATATTTCATTTTACAGAACTCCGTATAAAAATGTCTTAAAGACATTCTAAACACTTCTATCACTACCGAATAAAAGCCCTTTCCTATTATGTATGCCGTGAATGTACGAATACACATAAATGCCTGGAATATGAACGTTAATTAGATTTTATCGCCCCCAAACTTTCAACCCCTCCATGTTGCAAGAAAAAAAAAAAAAAAAAAAAAAAAAAGGCAACGAGCCTTTAAAATATCTCGCCGATTGTTGTGCGGGTGGGAAGGTGGTATAAGGACACGAGCCTAGACCCAGCGTGATCTGCGCACGCGCAGTTGGGGTCTTCCCGCCACAATCATCCATGACTAATTTTATACGCTCGTTTCGCGCTTTTTTCAGTCGCTTTTGTTATCGGTCGTGGACGGATATTTTGACAGACGTTCTCGAGAGAGAGAGAGAGGAAGAGAGAGCTTATTATTATGAGGGCCCCTTCAAGATCTCTGAAGAGATGGAGAGGTCGCACGCTGTGTTTATGAGACGCGTTCCTTATGTCGAATTTTAATTTAAGTTCTTTTTTTAGGGTTTAAAGAGAATTAGTTGTTAAAATGAACATTTTCATTTAATGGACAACCTTTAAATCCTTATGAGTTTTATATCTATCGCTGAGGAAAAATTACGTTTATTAATTTTAAAGGTCTGAAGAGAATTAGTTGTTGAAATGAGCAGTTCCATTTGATAAAGACGCTAAATAAATCAAACTGGGGTATGTACTGAATATTTTACCGAATTTAAAATTATTATTACTATTGTGTTGATGCTTGTTAACTACTTAGCCCTTAATCTTGTTTATATTGCGCTGAAATAATATAATATATCTTTCAGCTCAAGATTAGATGTAGAGATATGCAAATTCTCTCTCTTAAAAGGCGCAGCCCTTTGGTGTGTTAACGTTGTGTTGAAATGATATTAATATGCTTTCAGCTTAAGGCCATGTACAAAAACATGACAATTCTGCTCATCTCTTCCTTTCTCAATTCTCTCTCTCTCTCTCTCTCGTCTCTCTCCTCTCTCTCTTCCTCTCGAAAAGAGTTTATAACTTTAACTTGTTAATGTTCTGTTAAAATAACAATATTCTTTCAGCTTAAGGCCATGTACAAAAACATGACAATTCTCTCTCTTCTCTCTCTCTCTCTCTCTCTCTCTCTCTCTCTCTCTCTCTCTCTCGAAAAGAGTTTATAACTTTAACTTGTTAATGTTGTGTTAAAATAATAATAATATTCTTTCAGCCTAAGGCCATGTACAAAAACATGACAATTCTCTCTCTCTCTCTCTCTCTCTCTCGAAAAGAGTTTATAACTTTAACTTGTTAATGTTGTGTTAAAATAATAATAATATTCTTTCAGCTTAAGGCTATGTACAAAAACATGACAATTCACTCTCTCTCGAAAAGAGTTTATAACTTTAACTTGTAATTGTTCAATCAAAATAAAAATGATATTCTTTCAGCTTAAGGTCATGCACAAAAACATGACAATTCTCTCTTTTATCCCTTCAACTTGTTAATATTGTGTTAAAACAATAATAATATTCTTCCAGCTTTAGGCAAAGCATGGCAATTATCTCTCTCCCTCTCTCAAAAAGAGATTATCCCTTTTACTTGTTAATGTTGGTAAAATAATAATAATATTCTTTCAGCTTAAGGGCATGTACTACAAGAAGAGTCATACTTAGTTCAATTTTGAAATGTTAGTGACGTGGTGAATTGTTTCAGGAAATCCACGTGAACTTTGGCTATTCAATTTACATTGTATATTTGTAAATAATCCCCTATTTTATGACCGAGGAGTTTTACCTACGCAACTGAGGAGTCTTATCTTGCGTAGGACATTGCCAAGGCCACTGTATTGGCCTTGGACATTGCGTAATTGGACAAGCAGGCGCGTACTGTCCATACTCTTTAAAACTACCTCTTTTTTTTTTAATAGGGCGCTAATCCCCCTTCCCTGTTTCAGTATTTTTATTGAATGCCGTCAAAGCTCACAAAAGAGTGATGTGAATAATTCGTTTGATTAATAAGCTCGGCTGGCTCAGTCTGTAATCATTTCGTGCCGCTGAAATTCAGTCTCTATATTATTATATGTGACTCTTCATATGTGTGTCCATGTGCATATAGAGTGCATGTCAATGTTTTGCATGTACGTATTTATGTATGTGGATAGAACTTGCTGTTTACTGGATTAACGAATGTACGTATTTATGTATGTGTATGGATAGAACTGGCTGTTTACTAAAGTAAAAACTGTATTTTATGTATGTGTATGTGTTATATTATGTATGGATAGGATGGCTGTTTATTACCGTAATAAAAAAATGTATGTATGTATTATAACTTCTTTTAATTGTAGTTTACCACGAGATACGATAAATGGCCGCTGCATGTTTTGTTTATTTTGGAGGTTCTGTAATCCTGTGGATGAAAAAGCTGGTAATTTTCGTTCGCAATAAAATTCGCGTCGTGGAATGAGTTTGTTCGTGCGTACGGTACACCAGGAACCTAGTATATCATGTGCATTTTTTCCCCTCAATAAAAACATGCAAGTTGCCCATGGCGAAATTAGCTTCTGCCGATCAGAACTCCAGATTGATTGATCTGAATGCTACGTTTTGACATTGCCCCGTATTAGGTTAACGTAAAACTATTATTATTTCTTTTGTTGATTTAAATCAGCCTTGTTTATTTTTTCGTTCTCTTCAAACTCGAGCTTCATTAACTCTATTCTCTTACAAATTAAGCTGTATTCACTGTCCTCCTGGGACACTACAGGCTGTACTGGGCTACATTCACTGGGACAGGGTTTTCTACTAAAATGGGTTAGTGGATACATTAGCTTTAAATTGCAAATTAGCCTGCCCTTCAAAATTGTTCCAGTACGAGAGGATCTTCAAACAAAGAAAGACCTGGATTCACACTAACATCCTCAATCACACTACCCTCTCGCTCTGAGTCACTATCACCAAAACACTGTCAAAATCCCTAACCAAATTTTCTCCTTCAGCCATACCTTGAGCTACCTTACTTTTCACAGCTATCAGCAACTGGGCCCTAGTGTTTGCAGCCCTGAGTGGCACACCTAACCAGCGAGCACAACTCACCAAATACTCCTTATTCAGAACAGGAAGATGCCTAAGGCAATCTGCCGATCCCAAAAACTCAGCTGGATCAAAAATAAATTCCTCCATGGTTCCAAAATTAAAGGGGGAGTAAGGCAATACACTAAACAGAAACAAATACTGTAAATCCACCGAGCGCTGTTCCGCCAACCAAAACACTGAGTACACCCGAGTGCAATCCTGTCACGGTCGCCAACTGTTACAACCTCCCAGGTTGCAATACAGGTTCTTTTTAGGTCTTTATATTCTCAAGGATTGCAGTCAGTAAATGTACCTCAGTGACAAGGAAGGACGGAAACAGAAACTCAAGAAAACTTAACAATATTTATTATAAACTAGAACAATGACTTAAATCAACCTTGTGAGATTAAATACACTTAATTGTACAGAATATTCAAGAGAACAAATACCTGGTTCTCGGGAACTCACAAGAAAACCTAAAGCTAATACACTAAGCCCTAAACAAGAGAAAACCCCAAGAGAGAAACATACTTAATATATAACAAGTTGGATCCAAAATAAGGCTAGCCAAAATAATCAATAACCTAATAATAATAGGTAGAAGGAAGTAAGAGATGATAACAAGGAAAACCTTAATATTCCTACCTACAACACAAAGCTAAACAATCTGGAACTCGGTCCACTAAATACTGACACACAAACAAATATGACAACATATACATGTAAACTTATACATATATATTTATAAATAAATAAAAATTGGCAAAAATAAACAATTTCACCTCAAGTGAAATTCCAGAAGAGGAGTTGAATCCTGGCCGTGACCAATCCACCCAACTGCTATCAAAAGGGCTAATACTGTACGCCAGGTACTGAAGGGCAACACATTGTCCCGAGAGAAGAGGAACGATTATACGTCTTACCTGGCGACAGACTCCCTACTAGCCACCTCACGAGTCAAGTAGCTCTCACTCCCGTTTATAACAGCTGGACGAGTATGACACGGCAGGTAAATCCAGAATCCATCCCGTGCGGGATACAACTACGACACAGGTCCCGTAAAAATCCTCCGACGGGAACAAGGGGCAGAAACGGCGGTCGCAGATGACTGAGCGTCTGCTAAACCCTCAACAGCAGTGTGAAGGTCGCAGGTGACAACAACACCTGCGCGAGAAATAGCCGTGATCCAGGGACACACACAACAGACGTATATATGCGTCTTCCAAAATCCGTGAGCGAAATATCCAAGTGCGTGGTTCAAAAGGCAAGTATCCAAAGTCGTCCTCCAAATCAAAATACGTATATGCTGCGACAGGAAACAGTACTGGTGAGAGCTTGTCAAGACCCGAACTCCCGTTGACCGGTCGACCATGTCCACTCATCACCTTCCCAGTGTTTATAAACACTCAAAGCAAAAGAATAACAATCGTTAAAACGATAGTTCACTAATACACAAAAAAGGAGGAGGAGGCGCAAAAACACTGAAACAATCGTAAAGCCACTCAACTTACGGAAACACAAGAGTAAACATACTCAGCAAAAATTTAACTTAAAAGTAAACAAAAAAATAAACAAGGCTGATTTAAATCAACAAAAGAAATAATAATAGTTTTACGTTAACCCTAATACCCGTGAATTCCCTCTGGGATTTTAGTTTAATTTTTTAATGTTATTATTTCGGTGTCTTCAGCAATTCAGATAAATTTGGGAGACCAGATTCGCTGAACAGAAGCGACTGTATCCAGCATATGTTCCAGAGGTCCTTTATTCCTCACACCGCTGGACTGTGGAACAGTTTCCCTGAGGACGTCTTGCAACTGGAACTTCAGAAGTTCAGCTGGAACTTCAAAAGATCAACTGGAACTTCAAATGTTCAGCTGGAACTTCAAATGTTCAGCTGGAACTTCAGAAGTTCAGCTGGAACTTCAAAAGATCAACTGGAACTTCAAATGTTCAGCTGGAACTTCAAATGTTCAGCTGGAACTTCAGAAGTTCAACTGGAACTTCAAATGTTCAGCTTGTGTGGGTCTTCCTCTGCTTGAACTGTCCACCTACCACTTCTCTCTCTCTCTCTCTCTCTCTCTCTATCGCTCCAACGCTGAAGATTCAAGTTCATCTTTCTTAGAATGTCACGAAACAGATCTCCGTTCGTTGGTCGTCCTCTGGAGATTCCCTGAAATGAATTTTGACAATTTCACCTTTGCACAAAATCGGTATATGGATGATCCTCTAATGGCTTCTGTCTCTGTCTCTGAATATCATTTCTATCAATGTTCCTGCTATCCTTCCGATTGAGTTCTGGGGACATTTCTTGCTTTCCTCCAACTCCTCTCATTTCCGTTTTCTGGTCTCCTTCCTGCGTCCAGTTCTTCCTCTCGTCCCTCGTCTCCTTGCAGTATCTACGTTTCTCTCAGATCCTCATGCATCCTTTCTCCGCTTTCTCTCTCAGCCCTTGTGCCGGCCCTTCTCTTCCTCAGAATCTGCAACTTCTTCCATCTGGATTTCTGCTTTGTGCATGGAGGAGCTTTGTCTTGGCCTCTGTCCTTCCTGGAGCCTTGTGCCCTGTCTTTTCCAAGTGAGGAATTATGCCGCGTTTGGCATTCTCAGGATTTTTTTTTTTTTTTTTCAGCTACTCCTGCAGAAGTAGAGCCTGTCTCCTTCGTCTGCTTCTGAAGCTGTTCGTATTTCTTTCTCTCTCTCTCTTGCGGTTTTACCAGCATCAGTGATGCCTCACTGCTGGGGTGTCATCACGGGACCAAATCACTACAGAGGGGTTTTGTTTAACCAGCAATGAGCGCCTTCCCTCTGCTCCTTGGCACCGCTCACCAAAAAAGGTAGTACTACTACTTCTTGGTTTCTGGCATCGCTCCAACTCTGAATTTATATATATTCAGAATTTCTGAATATATATATACTAAGAAATTAGACTTTCTGGAAGCAGGTTACTGTTTTTTGTACGTCTTCCGTATAGGATCCCAAAATAAGGACCTCCAAGTTCAGTTTGGTTAGGGTCCTCTGATAGTTTGTAACTATGTTTCGTTTGTTGGGTCGTCCCTTATGTGAACCAGACATTTGGTGTCCTCCAGGAGTTTGTTGCTTTATTCCTTGTTGCGTCTGATGGCGGACTGCCTTGCCGAGTCTGAGTCAAAGACGCTTGAAGCTGAAAGGTTGGTCTGAGAATCTGACGGAAGCTCCGAGTCTTCGCTTTTGGAATTCGAAGGAAGTCTTCCTCTTTCCTTGGAGACAGACGGAGGCAGTGTGTTCGTTCGTTCGTCCTCCTCCCTGTGTGTCTTGACTCTTGAAGGGCGCTTTCCTGTTGGGATTCTTGAGGATTCGGGAAGCCTTTCTCCTGTGTTCTATTTTTTATTTATTGGTTCATTTTCGACCAGGGGTTCCTTCTTAGTTTTTGTGATAATCTTACGGTTGACTTTGGCTTGTGAGGATCTTCTGCTTGAACTGTCCACCTACCACTTCTCTTTTGCGATGCGTCCTCACCCCATCTCTCTCTTTCTCACTCCATCGCTCCAACGCTGAAGATTAAAGTTCATCTTTCTTAGAATGTCACGAAACAGATCTCTGTTCGTTGGTCGTCCTCTGGAGATTCCCTGAAATGAAATTTGACAATTTTACCTTTGCACAAAATCGGTATATGGATGATCCTCTAATGGCTTCTCTCTCCTTTTTTTCTGGTTTTCTTCTGTCTCTGTCTCTGAATATTTCTTATTTCTATCAATGTTCCTGCTATCCTTCCGATTGAGCTCTGGGGACATTTCTTGCTTTCCTCCAACTCCTCTCATTTCCGTTTTCTGGTCTCCTTCCTGCGTCTAGTTCTTCCTCTCGTCCCTCGTCTCCTTGTAGTATCTATGTTCCTCTCAGATCCTCATGCATCCTTTCTCCGCTTTCTCTCTCAGCCCTTGTGCCGGCCCTTCTCTTCCTCAGGATCTGCAACTTCTTCCATCTGGATTTCTGCTTTGTGCCTGGAGGAGCGTTCTCTTGGCCTCTGTCCTTCCTGGAGCCTTGTGCCCTGTCTTTTCCAAGTGAGGAATTATGCCGCGTTTGGCATTCCCAGGAATGTTTTTTCTATTTTATTTTCAGCTACTCCTGCAGAAGTATAGCCTGTCTCCTTCGTCTGCTTCTGAAGCTGTTCGTATTTCTTTCTCTCTCTCTTGCGGTTTTACCAGCATCAGTGATGCCTCACTGCTGGGGTGTCATCACGCAACCAAATCACCACAGAGGGGTTTAGTTTAACCAGCAATGAGCGCCTTCCCTCTGCTCCTTGGCACCGCTCACCAAAAAAAAGTAGTACTACTTCTTAGTTTCTGGCATCGCTCCAACTCTGAACTTATATATATTCAGAATTTCTGAATATATATATACTCAGAAATTAGACTTTCTGGAAGCAGGTTACTGTTTTTTGTGTATCTTCTGTATGGGATCCCAAAATAAGGACCTCCAAGTTCAGTTTGGTTAGGGTCCTATGATAGTTTATAACTATGCTTTGTTTGTTGGGTTGTCCCTTATGTGAACCAGACATTTGGTGTCCTCCAGGAGTTTGTGGCTTTATTCCTTGTTGCGTCTGATGGCGGACTGCCTTGCCGAGTCTGAGTCAAAGACGCTTGAAGCTGAAAGGTTGGTCTGAGAATCTGACGGAAGCTCCGAGTCTTCGCTTTTGGAATTCGAAGTCTTCCTACTTCCCTGGAGACAGACGGAGACAGTGTGTTCGTGCGTCCTCCTCCCTGTGCGTCTTAACTCCTGAAGGGTGCTTTCCCGTTGGCATTCTTGATGATTTGGAATCCTTTCTCCTCTGTTATTTTTTAACTTAGTTTTTTTTTTTTTTTTTTTTTTTTTTTAGACCAAGGGTCCCTTCTTATTTTGCTTGATGATCTGAGCGGTTGACTTTGGCCGTTTATGGAAGAGAGAATTTTTCGCCGTTAAAAATAAATCTATTTTAGCCACATTTCAACACTGAAATTTGCGGTTAAATACTTTATTGTGACCAAAGGCTCTACTCATATTTTGTGTTGGCTTTTATATGTATTTGAAAATGAAAATTTTGTGGGTGGGTCTGGGGGGGTGGGGGTGGAAATTGATAGCGGTCCATCATATTTTAATTTTTGCATTGTTGACACATTTCATTTTTCCAAATGAAGATTTTTTGGTGTCTCATTTGTTAAATTTGTCCCAATTTAATTGAATTTTAATTTTGCTTAAAGACTCGCCCTGATTATACCTCGCAAATTCTGAGAAGTTTTATTGATTAATAGTGAATATTTATCTACTTTTATTGATAATAATCTGCACCACTTTCTGCTAGTTTTAATTGATCAAATGACATTTCATACGCATCGTTGCATATGAAGAATTTTATTCAGCACGTGAACAGGGAAATTATACGTGAACATTTTGCATAATAATGTGAAAGTAAACGTACATTTTTTTTTAGAATCCCATTGACCATCGTCAGGTTTTGCCTTGGTAAAATGCCTGGATTTCATGTGTTCTTGCTATGCCCAGAAAGGTAGGCTGGCTGGTTTGAAATGAGAAGGCTCGCTTTATGTTGGCACATGCTCTTGCGGCAAAGGAACGTAAGTCAACCTGCACTCAAATATCTGTCAGATGCATGTACGAATGCCAGGAGGAATAATCATTGCTACTTAGTGCTTTTACAATATATAATTGCATCTATTATTCCAGTGAACAATACACTGTTTTTCTCATCCAAGAACAATAATACTTGATTATAACTTTATATATTATTCTCATGAATACTGCATTATTTCTTATCCCAAAATAATACTTGATCATAACAAATTTTCTTGCCTTACACCTAATCATCCTCTCCAGATTATCTTGTTGTCATGAATGAAATTAATTTACTACTTTTGTTGATTTGCGAACCATGGAAAATATATTTCGTGACTTTTAAGGTTAGAATTTATTTACTGATTTTGTTCATTTGAGAAACATGGAAAATATATTTCGTGACATTTAAGGTTAGAATTTATTTACTCGTTTTGTTTATTTGGGAAGCATGGAAAATATATTTCGTGACTTTTAAGGTTAGAAATTTATTTACTGATTTTGTTTATATGCGAAACATGAAAAATATATTTCGTAACATTTAGGGTTAGAAATTTATTTACTGATTTTGTTTATTTGCGAAGCATGGAAAATATATTTCCTGACGTTTAAGGTTAGAAATTTATCTGGGATGTGGTGGAACCTTGTAATCACGTCTGATCTTCGACTCCCAAAACAGTACTCCCCTTTAACGTTGGCATGTTGCAGTCTTAACTGTTTTGTTTTCAAGCTTCTCTTCGGAACTGATGGAAATTCGATACACGACTCTCCCCTCCGAAACGGGGGGAGCCAAAAGCGATTTGGGCAGTTAGAAATGGCCCGCTTGTCCTTTATCTCTTAAACAGTAATATTCGATGGTTTCTTATTGTGGCCTTTGTACAAAAACATGGCAGTTGTCTCTCTCTCAAAAGGAGTTTATAACTTTAACTTGTTAATGCTGTGTGAAAATGATAATAATATTCTTTCAGCTTAAGGACATGTACAAAAACATGACAATTATATATCTCTCTCTCTCTCTCAAAAAAAAGTTTATCCCTTTAGCTAGTTAAAGTTATGTTGAAATTATAATAATATACTTTCAGTTTAAGGCCATGTACAAAATCATGACATTATCTCTGTCAAAAAGAGTTTATCGTTTTAACTAGTTATGGTTGTGTTAAATAATAATGATATACATTAGGCTTAAGGCCATGTACAAAAAACATGACAATTATATATCTCTCTCTCTCTCTCAAAAAAAAAAAAGTTTATCATTTAGCTAGTTAAAGTTTGTTGAAATTATTATAATATTCTTTCAGCTTAAGGCCATGTATACAAAAACAAAAAACATGACAATTATATATCTCTCTCTCAAAAGAAAAAAAGAAAAAAAAGTTTATCCCTTTAGCTAGTTAAAGTTATGTTGAAATTATAATAATATACTTTCAGTTTAAGGCCATGTACAAAAACAGGACAATTATCTCTCTGTCAAAAGGAGTTTATCCCTTTAACTAGTTAGGGTTGTGTGAAAATAATAAAGATATACTTTCAGCTTAACGCCATGTACAAAAACATGACTATGCTCTCTCTCTCTCTCTCTCTCTCTCTCGAGTCAGCGACGCTCAATAGGAAAAATCCAATCTATCATTCTATGCAAATTTGATAGACAATGATTTCACACCTCCGTCGAGTATTCCATTTTCTTTCATTTATTATTTTTTCTCTCTTTTTTTTTTTGCTTTAATCATTTTTTCCTTCAGCTGTGATTTATAACCCTCAGGGTCAGTTTGCCCATTGTGAACGTTGGCTAAATTCTTTTTCAATATATTTGAGGGAGGTGGGGTGGGGGGGGGGGGGGGGTGGCGCTGGGAGATTTTGATGCGGCGCTGAAATAGCATTATGTATGTGCTTGGGCACAGTAAAATATTTATACATTTGTTGCGTTGTAAAGTTTTCAATGATAATAAATATATATACAATATGCAACTGTAATAGGCACTATGCCATATTAACTTAATCATAAAGAGGTCGGCAACGTGACCTCTTTGTGATTATGGGACCTGGGTTCGTTTCCCGGTACCGGACAGCGCAATTTCTTCAAAAAATTTCTTCGGACTTGGATCTTCAGCCTTTGTAGTGACGAGCGTATCCAAAAATGAGCAAAGAATTCAAGAAGTTAAGAGGGCATTGTGGCTATTACAGTTGCATATGTATCTGGTGAAAAAGTGGGCCAGTAGATTTACATACTATATACAATAATATATATATATAGATATATATATATATATATATATATATATATATATATATATATATATATATAGTATATATATATATCTACAGATATATATGAATATATAATAATTCTATATATATATATATATATATATATTATAATAATACCCTACATCTAATATATATATATATATATATTATATATATATATATAATATAATATATATTATATATATTATATATATATTATATATATTATGTAAGTGTGTGCTTTATATATGACATGAATAATTAGCATCATTTCCTTTGAATAATATAAAGAAACCTATCCCAGACTTGTGTGAAGTTACTTTGTACGGTCAAGATATATATGTATATATATATATATTATATATATATACTAAAAAGAGCTTTAAAAAAGCCTTCTTTTAGAAAGCCTAACCATATTTTGACCAACAAAACCAAGCAACAAAATTTCAACAACATAGAAAAAAAATCTTTGTAACTCAGAGTCAAACTCATCCCACTGGGATGGGCTGGGTTGTCGGGTGGGGGGTTGTGGCAAAGGGGTGTGGGTGTTCCACTTGGGGGGAGGGGGGTTGTTAAACTTTCCTGGCGGTGAAATGGACCACGGTGAGATTGGGTCCAGCCAATGGTGTGAGTTTAATGGCTGACGCAGCCCCTCTAACAAGCCATTAAAACGAAACCTCTCTCTTTCTCACTCAGCGGCTCTGGAGGATGGCTCAGAATACCCAATGCCCCGGTGCTCCCCTGGGGTGAAGGGTGGGTAGGGATGGGAGGGGTAAGTACTGGGTATTGATTGTGGGCAGTGAAGGGGGTATCTGTCTATTTGCCTGTTATGGTGTTATACCCGAGAGTGGGTGGCCATTTAGATGGTAGGATATTGAGTGGGCACGTATGTAGTATGTGTATGTATATGTATATATAGTTATATATGTATATATATATATACATATCTATATCTAATATAATATATATCTATATATATATATATATAATATATATATATATAATATATATATATATATATATATATATCTACCCAAAATAGGTACTACACAAATAACTGCCCACCACCCCTACCCGCGAAGAAAATAATAAAAACAACAAAACAATAATCCTTCAATTCACTCTTAACCCAAAGTCCATATACGTTCATCTATATGAATGGAGGATAAAAGTCTTCCAAAAAAAAAAAAAAAGTACAATCCTTCGTGGAATCCTATTGGGATCCTTCGCGCCTCTCCTACTAAACCCCCCGGGGCGCCCTTGGCAGATAACGACCAAGAGAAAGACAATAATAATGTACAAGCAATTGAATCCCAGCCGTGCAATTGCAGACGTCAGATCACGGGTTTAAGAAGGACGGTAATCTATGGAAGACTTTCTTGGGTGAAGTATCTATCGCGCTAGATCTGCAGCTTTCCGAGTTCTCTGCCCTGGGTTAAGTATTTATAGCCATAGATCTTCAGGTTGTCGAGTATCTGACTCTATAGGAATAAGTGTTGGTGTAAATGCTGTACATTGAGTTGATTATTATGAATGGGGAGGGCGTATATATGATTTAAATTAATGAATGAAATGCCGTAGAGAGTAGCAAATAAATACGATGCCAAACAAGAAGATAAATAAATAAATGCATTAATTTGAACGAGGTAAAGATCGAATAATAGGTTTACAGAAGAGACTTGAAGAAATTATGTTAGATTTACGAAACAGGTACAGAAATAATACGAAATAGAAAATCAGGTAGAAAAGGGATTAATAAAGAATGAGCAAATTTACGAATGTATAGGTTAATTGTTGATGATAACAGAATACTTGGAGTTACAATAGCTGTTATTTACATATTACTAAATTTAACTTGAAACGTGAATCTGAAAAACCGGAAGTATACAAATATACGTATACATACATACATACATACACACACACACACACACACCCACATATATATATATATATATATATATATATAGATATATATATATATATATATATGTATATATGTAAAACCAAGGTTTTAAATAATTTTTGCAAACAGGGGAAAAAAATAAAACCAAATTGACTTTTGCGAATATGCAGTTTATTTACTAAGTGTTCGTACCCTAAAGATAATTTTCCAAATAAATACTTAAGTGATGATACATATTACCTTTTCATTTGTATATTACATTCAGTGTCCGATTATATTCAATGTAATTGTTCACCATCTACAATTTGTCAATAGGAATTACATATTATATTAATGATAATGTTTCTTAAGTAAAACGTGACATAAATATCATTGTTTTAGATGGCATTGTTTACTTTAAACATTCTTAATCCCTTAAAGCCAGTGTTACTTAAAACAATAAGTGATAATGCTGACAAAAACACAATTTAAAACAATGAAAACCACATCACCATCTACGAATAGGTCGTTGTATAAATAGATAAATAAATAATGCTAGCGTAAATTTCGTGATTCATATCGTTCAGCTTAAACAAATAAAGTTTAGTTACGTAATTGTCTTTCACGAATTACTTTGTCATCTGCGTTGAGTGTTTCAGGAGAGGAATTCTTTTTGAATTGAGCCTACCATGATTTTAAAGAAAACGGAAAGTATTTTCCTGGTAATTTTTAAGAGAAAATGGGAAATATCTTGCTGATTATTTTGTCTAAATTATTAGTTAAGGTAGGATTTCTGGTAATATTGTAGATCATAATGACAGTAATCTGAATCATGGTTTCATAGTAAATGAGAAATTTTTTCCAGTAATTTCTTAAGAGAAAATGGGAGATATCTTGCTGATTAGTTGGTCTAAATTATAAATTACAATAATATTTCCTGGTAATATAGTTGAGTATAGCGACAGTTAATTACTTCTGCCAACCAAGAAGTTAACTTTATTGAAACAAGACTAATTAACATTTGTGTCTATCTATCGTGAACGTTCACTTACGACATCATTATAAAGACTAACATTTTTGTTTGTTTCATTATTTCATTCAAAGTCTTGAGATCAATGCCATCTTAATTCGTGCAAAAGTTATTATCAATTGCACTATCTTGGTCACGAGTGATCGCTCACAATATGTATGGTGAGTGGGTGATAATATATGTATATATATAATATACGTGTGTATACATACATATACGTATATATTTATATTTATAACTCATAAATCAACGCTGATGATAAAGTCTCTTTCTTCAAGTCTAGGAGTAAGCATTTGCATTAAAAAGTCGATATATTCCATTTAAGAAAATATTCTTTGCATTGAAATATCCTCTTCAGGTCCTACCGAGACCTTATTTCCCTAGGGAGTCTCAGTTCCAAGTCTTTTTACAAATTTGGATGTTTTCCCATTATGTATTTGTATATCAAGTACAATGTTAATTATTTTTCTCTGTCTATGTGCGTGTCTGCCCATCTCTCAGGCCTTAAAAAGCTCCTGCTAAGTAAGTTAGCCTAACTTGTGGAAAGCTATGCAGAGTTAGTAGACCTTAACTCTCGTGTTTTGCTGTCCCTAACGTCAGTATTTCTGAACTGGTAGACAAAACGAGATAGTAGCATACATTCCCCTGACGCAATTTTGGGACCTAAACTCGCTGTCTTTGTCATTTTGTCACTATTTATCACCAGTGACTATACTTGCCACACACCGGTTCAAATGTTACAGTGGTGTAAACAATGTCTTAAAGATATCATACCTTTCAGTGGTGACAAGTCGTCGTACAGTCAGCCGTCAGTCAGTCAATAGTAAATATTTGTCGTACACTTAACCTAAAAACTCTCAGTGTGGCATAGTTCCATTTGAAAGAATTGTTTGGTGTTTCTTTATGCGCTAGAACTTAATTTAAAAGGAACAGGGCTATAGAAATATGTAAGTTTAGTCAAGCGCCAGGGAATTGGTTAAAACAGACATTTGCTCCGAGGATCACGATAAAAAATAGAGCTGCTCTTTGTAGATCGTACATAAACGAACCTAACTTCCAGTAAGAGTGATAATTTATCAGTAAGAGCGACAATTTATCATTTACTTAAGGCAAGAGAGAAGCCGTTCCCATTTTAAGAGGGGCCGTTACAAAGAATGAATCAATGCCACACTAAGTAACAGATCAGAACTTACAGCTGGTCTGCCTATCCTGAGTTGTACCGTCTGTGCTGTTGACTGTTTTTTCGTCCGTTTAGGCCTATCTTGACAAAGAAAACGGTTATTTTTATTTCGTTTTCAAAGCAAGGTTAGGAAACTTGTTTTTTTTTACGTTGACGAAGTGGGAGAGCAGTTGTTTTGGCTTTCTCAACGTAAGAAAGCGGTTGCTTTCATTTAGTTTTACGTTGACAACGCATGAAAAGCAGTTATTTCGACTTTTTAAGGTAAACAAACGGTTGTTTTTATTCGTTTTTAAATTGACAAAGTAGGAAAAATAGTTTTGGGACTTTCTTAATTTAAGAAAACGGTTGTTTTCATTCTTTTTTTTACGTTGACAAGTCGAAAAGCATTTGTTTTGTGTAAGTAGACACAATAAATTTACTTCCCTTTTTCATTATTGAGAAGAATGAACAGGAAACTAGACTCTCCGAGATTTACCTATTGTAAATAGGCTTATTTTTTAATATAATTTTCCCTTTTGAAGAAAGAGCAAAAACTTCGAAAAAAAGTCAACAGCAACACCTATTGGTGTTTATTTGTGAATAAAGTCTTGTGATTAATTCGTTACTTTATCCAATTTTACCTTCTTATTAATTAAGTATTTTTTTTTATTTTTTATATTCCTGTTTTGGGCCCGCCAGCGGGAACAAATATATAAAATTCATAAAACTTAACAAAATAACAAAAACAATGACAGTAATAATGGATGTTGTGAAATAAATAAATATAAAAAAATGTGATGTTTGAGGAGAATATAAATTGATGGGAGGATTTGCTCTACTGAAGGTCATATTGACCTTTGAAGATCAAGGGTCAGGTCGCAAATAAAAAAAAATACAATAAAGAAAAAAATTAGAAAACCAATGGAAAATTTGTCAAAATGCTTTGCTACTCAAAAACAAATCAATATGTTCTTTTGTTAGTCCAGTAAAAAAATGATTTTAAATAAATAAGTTACAGTAATAACACCTGTCTTGACCAGCAAGACAGGTGTGTGTGTGTGTGTGTGTAGCCTTTGTGTTTCTCTCATGAACACCTGTAGCTTCTCTCTTCAACACCTGTAAATCTGTGGTTACCTTTGCTGATCTGTAAAAATGGTTTTAAGTGAAATAAATAAGTTACAGTAATAACATCTGTCTTGACCAGCAAGACAGGTGTGTGTGTGTGTATGTGTTTCTCTTATTAACACCTGTAGTTTCTCTCTTTAACACCTGTAAATCTGTGGGTACCTTTGCTAACCTGTAAAAATGGTTTTAAATAGAATAAATAAGTTACAGAAATAACAGCTGTCTTGACCAGCAAGACAGGTGTGTGTGTGTGTGTGTTTGTTTCTCTCATTAACACCTGTGGTGGCTTCTCTCCTTAACACCTGTAACTAACAGTTTTTTTTCCCTTAATTAAAAGCAGTTTGTTCCATAAGAAGCAACTGCTTCTTCAAGCAACTGTTGCTTTTTTTTCCCATTTAGTCGAGGTGTCAAGTCAAAAGATCGATTTTGTGTGAGGAAAATCTGAGGAAAAAGGATAATCACCCAATTCAGTCTGGTCAGCTATGATATGTCAGTTCAAAGGCATGTCGAATTATGTCAGATTACCATAACATGTCCCTGACAAGTTACCATTTGTCAGGTATCTTATGACGAATATATTAAACTCAGATCACATGAATTTATCAGAAATTATGACAAATATAGACAAGCAATTGTTTGTCAAGTATTTGTCAGGAATATGTCAGGTTCTAAAAGTCTGTCAGTCAAAGTCATTGTGGCATATGAATGTCATTCTTGATAAGTCAGTTAATTAATACGTATGTCAAAGTCCTGTACAGTCCTTAGTATGTCAGAATAGGGTCACAGAGTCATAGAATCAGAGACAGAGAATCACAGAGTCATAGAATCAAGGATATGTCAAAGTCCTTGGTAGGTCATTGGTATAATATATGTGACAAACTTGGTTACTGTAATCATTTTTGTCTTTTCTCTGTAATAGTGATGTTACGGACTGTTTTGGTTAATATTGTAACTCTAGTGATGTAATAAAATATCATCCTTACTTGATGTCAAAGTTTTCATCCCATTAAACATCACTGTACAAATGATGTCCTCTTAGACGTAACAATCGCCTTAAGTTTGTTCACTTACGATGTCAAATGTTAAGTGATGTCATGTGGTCTTTTATTTAATCAGCTGGTCATCAAGTGATGTCACGATTTCAGTTCATGTCTTTCAGAACTTTCATAAGTGATGTCACGGCTCTCTAAATCAAACTTTTTTTTTTCTTTTTTACAAAATGTGACTTAACAACTGTATAAATTATTATCTATCAATATTTTCGTTTAGAAGTTAAGAACTCATTGATTACTTCAAGGACTTAAATAAACATGTTCTATAGTCAGTTATGGGTCTAATCTTGTTAGTATAGGATCTTAATTCACCAGCTATAGTCTCTGGATCAGTTGATGTCAAATTCGTCACTTTTGGGGTCTTATATATATATATATATATATATATATATATATATATATATATATATACATATAACACAGACACTAACTGTATATACGTCCTCAATGTCCAGTTATCATTTTAAACAGTTATCCAGTTTAGTTTCACTAACTGACAGGGTTTTAGAGTCAGTCAAACCTCTCTCTCTCTCTCTCTCTCTCTCTCTCTCTCTCGCTGTCAAGTCACAGACAGGGTCGGGAAGGTGAAAAATAAAAATACAGGAGTAATATGTATATAAGTCTTAAAATTAATGTAAATAAATAAAGAGCTACAATAACACACATAAATAGAGACATTGAAGAGAGAATGAATCTATATAAATATGAGGTAACAAGTTTGTCGTCACAAGGGCTGCGGGTCAACTCTATAGGTCTAGTAGATTAGGGCGCGAAAGTTGGGGTTTGGGTTAGGGAGGGAGTTAGTAGTAGGGAGCTAACTTTAGGTCTAATGAAGTAGGGAGGGAGTAGGGAGTTGGCTATAAGTCTAATGGATTAGGGAGGGAGTAGGGAATCAGTTACATGGGTCTAATGGATTGATGGTGTGGTGGGGAGGACACGCGACCTTTGTTGCTACCTTAACAAGGAGTCTGAATATTATTATATTAAATATAAAATAAGTCTGTACAGGTCAGTTGGTCTCGAGTCAGTGGCGTCTCATGGAACAAAATGGTTTTGTTTTTCTCAGAATATATATAAATAAATAACAGATACAATCATTGTTTCTATTACAACTCTCATCATGATAAAAACGTTTACAATGATCAAAAGACAATCAACAATATTCTGCTCGATGGAATTTTGAATAAAAAAAAATAAGAAAAAAAATGAAACGATGACTCCTCGTTTTGAAAATTATATACAATCCACCGAATTCATAATATATTCAAGATATTAAGTCTTTTTAGAAATGTATCTTATATTGTTTTTTAAATCGTGAGAAACCATTTAATAAACCGTTCTAGCGTTGAGTATTGTTTGAATTCCACCGAACAGAACTAGAGAGAGAAACTTTTTTTTTTTTTTCTTGTTTCTTTTCGTTTTTAAACAACTTCATTACATTCGCTATAGATTTCGACGCAGTTCTCGCCGATGCGGCCTCTCCTGCCGGCGTCGTTGTAGATTTCGAAGGGCGTGTAGGTGCTCCTCTCTAGGACGTAGCTCAGCCCGTATCTGCCAAGGAAGGTCAGAGGTTAGGAACATAGGCCTAGCAGTGACGGTTACTTCTCAAACAGGTATACGCGTCATCTTTTTAACGCTGACAGAAAATAGAGCACAGACTATTAAATAACGAAGCATTTGGCTTTATATATATTCCATTATATATATATTATTAGCGAAAGAGTCCTCCTGAATTGCGACTTTTCTTAATATAGGCCTAGCACTCACTACACAAACGAGTATAGTCGCCGTTTATTTACGTTTCCAGAAATAAATATGAATGAAACAGATCATACTCCATTAAATAATGATATGTTAGACTTTATATGAAGCATATTATATGTATTATTTACTCAAAAATCATCCTTAACTGGGTCTTTTCGTAACAAAGGACTAGCGGTTACTTCTTAAAGGGGTGTACTCGCTGTCTCTAAAATACTGGCAAAAAAAAAGAAAAAAAAGAAAAAAAAAAAAAAAAAAAAAAACAAAAAAAAAAAAAAAAAAAAAAAAAAAAAAAAGAATTAAATAGTTCATACATCACAAAGTAATGAAGCCTTTGACTTTATATGGATTATTATTATTAACACAAAGTTCTCCTGAATTGAGCTTTTTCGTAACATAGGCCTAGCAACTGCCTTCCCAAACAGGTTACTCGTCTCTTTATGATACCAGAAATACAATATAAATATATAATAAACCACAAAGTTACGAAGCCCTTGACCCTATATGTAATATATTGCATATGATATAAACTCGAGAGTCTTCCCGAATCTGGTGTATGACAAGACTCACGTTCCCATCTGGCAGAAGAGGTAGCCGGTGTCACCGGTTCCGTAGACGCAGTCGCTGTTGGCCTCGCAGAGGTACTTCTGCATGCAGAGATCGTCGTCGGTTCCGTATGTCATGATGTAGCTCTGCGAGAAGAAGATTGTGATTAAAGTCTGATCCTAGTTATCCTGGTTTACGCGGAAATTTCTGTGGTTGTAAGAGCAGCCATTGAGTCTAATCGACTCAATTTTAATATAAAAACTACCTCAAAAAGATTACTACAATCCTTCATTTCGAATTAGGCCTAACTCATTTCCCATCCTTTACCTTTTCCAATCGTACGGGAAGTCGGGATATCCTAAAGACAAGCCTACAGACTACAAACAAGAGCGAAACGCTGCAACGTTAACTATAGGTGCCCTCGTACCATAACTAACTTGAACAGTTTCTGTAGAAACTCCGTAGCGATGCATTTCCTTGTCCTTTTCCCCTTTCCCTTAATCCTATGATAGGTCAGGATATCCTACAGACACTCCTACACCCTACAAGCGTAAGAGAATCAATATAACATTGTCAACGGGTAGTACCCTAGTACCATAACCAGCTTTAAAAACTTCTGAATGCAATTCCTTATCCTTTGGCTTTTCCCTCAATCCTACGGAAAACCGAGCTATCCTACAGACATTCCTACACCCTACAAGCGTAAGAGAATCACTATAACATTATCAACTATTTTCAGTACTATAAGCATAGAGATTTTAACTTGAACCCACCTTCAGCATAGTCGTGGCAGCTACAGCAGCGTCGGCCAAGGGATCAGTAGTTCCCAGGGAGCGAGATTCGAAGGACCTCTTGGAGAAGGAGGTGCGAAGGGCGTCCAGGAGAGTTACCACCAAGTTGATGACCTGAAATCGGAGAGTTTTATGGACTTCGAGCTTGACTCTTTGGTGAGATCTCAAGGAACTCGGTTTTAATTTGATTTAGGACTTCTGACTTGAGGTTTTGGTGATATATGAAGGAAGTTTATGTCTGATTTTGGGAATGGATGACTGAACTGGTAAATGAATTCAGACGAACAATTGAGGAATATTATGACATTTTTCTGAATTCAAACCATAAAGTGCAATTTCAGACAAATAGTTAGGTATCTATGAATTTCGTCCTTGACTCTTTTGGTAATATATCAATATGTCAGGAATTTAACTTCAGTTCCGTTTTGGTAATGAATATTTTAAGTTAGAAATGAATTAAGACAAACAATAGTTATTGTTTTCGATTATTTTTAGCTACAACTTACGAAGATTCAATCGTCAGGTATCTACGAGTTTCCTGAATGTAAACAAAGATTTTTAGATTCAAACCATAACCTAGAACTGAAGATCAATCGTCAGATATCTAAGAGTTACTAAAATATAAACAAACAAAGATTTTAAAATTTGAAGTATAACCAACAACTGAAGAACCAATCGTCAGATATCTACGAATTTGCAAAATGTAAACAATCAAAGATCTAGAATAGATAACTGACCTCGGAAGTCTGCTTAGCCATAACGCCAACTTCGGTAGGGTCTGTGGAACCGGTCAGGTATGAAAGGACGTGAGTGAGGAGTCCCTGAAAATAAGATTAATTAAATTAATAATTAGAGATAGGAAATCAGTTAATAATGTTTATATATCGATCAAATAGTGGAAAGATATATATAGAGATTTGTCATATATAGAGCTGAATAGATTCTCTCTCTCTCTCTCTCTCTCTTGTTTACAAAGTTGTCAAGATAAATGATTAAATAGATCTGCAAAGAAATTTAACTTCATTAAACGATAAATAAATAAGTGGAAATAGAGCAGTTCTCTCTCTCTCTCTCTCTCTTCTCTCTCTCTCTCTCTCTCTCTCTCTACGATCATCAATCACTGGTTAATAGCTAGACTAAGCAGCCCAATGGCTCCACTCTGTCCCGTAGAAGGGAGCTTCACTTCGCCTTATATATCTCGCTCTCTTGTTCCTCCCTCACGGCTTACCTCAAGGGGGGATCCTACGTCCATCTTGTCGATGGCTGCGTTGTCTCCTCCTCCAAGGACGCTAAGGACGAGCTGAAGGCCGAGCGAGAAGACCTTTGACCAGGAGAATTCACCAGTCTGGAAAATAAAGAGAGAATGAAGTTGTTAGTGGGTTTCTTAAACAACATTGAAATGCTTTCAGTAGCATTATAGGTCTAAGGGTTTTGGGGTCTTTATAAGTCTAAAGTGTTTTTAAGTCATGATTCAGTTTAGCAGTCTTAATTCAGTGACAGGCGTTAAGTAGTTTTTTTTTTAGCCATAATTCAGTCTAGTAGTTTTTTTTTAGCCCATAAGTTCAGTCTTTTTAAGTAATCTATTTTAGTCATGATTCAGTTTAGCAGTCTTAATTCAGTGACAGGCGTTAAAATATGGGCTAATTAATCAATATAATAACCTTTGTAGGCCTAAGTAGTTTTTTTTTAGCCATAATTCAGTCTACTAGTCCTATCAATCAGACTTTTATTCTAAACGGTGGAGACAACAGTTACATGAGCCTACGCAGTTACAAACAATAGAGATAACAGTTACCTGGGCCTACACAGTTACAAGCAGTGGAGATAACAGTTACATGAGCCTACACAGTTACAAACAGTGGAGATAACAGTTACATGAGTCTACACACTTATAAAAAAGTAGGGGGAACTGCTAAATGAGTTTATAGAGCCGTCCCTCGGACCAAAACTGTCGAACCAAACCAACCGTGAGCTGGGTTATGTAGTCCATCTTGTCAGAGGCTCCCTGGGGACCTCCGTTCACTGGACCGCCAATCAGCAGCTGGACGATGACGCCGAGGATGTCTCCCCACTGGAAAGCTCCTCCGTTAGCGGCAGGTTTGTCCTGGAGTCAGTGGGTGGGGCAAAGGGGCGCTTAATGCATGTACATGAATTTACAGTTAGGGAGATTAATGGTTACAGGCTTTGGAGCTTATAATTACATGCTTTGGAGCTTAATAGTTAAAGGGTTTGGAGCTTAATGCTTACAGGGTTTGGAGCTTAATAGTTACAGGCTTTGGAGCTTAAGTATAGTTACAGGATTTGAGCTTACATATAGCTACAGGCTCTGAAACTTAATAGTTACAGGACCTGGCACTTAATAGTTACAGGCTCTGAAACTTAATAGTTACAGGTTTTGGAGCTTATAGTTAAATGCTCAGGAGCTTACAGCTACAGGCTTTGGAGCTTAATAGTTACAGGCTTTGGAGCTTATGTATAGTTACAGGCTCTGAAACTTAATATCTACAGGCTTTGGAGCTTATAGTTACAGGCTCTGGAACTTATAGTTGCAGGTTTTAGAACTTAACAGTTACAGGAGATGGAGCTTAATAGTTACAGGAGATGGAGCTTAATAGTTACAAGGATCTGGAACTTATAGTTACAGGCCTTGGAACTTAATAGTTACAGGCTTTGGAGCTTATAGTTACAGGCTGAGCTTTTAGTTACAGGCTCAGCAGCTTACAACTACAGGCTTTGGAGCTTAATAGTTACAGGCCATGGAACTTAATAGTTACAGGCTCTGGAACTTTGGTGCATAATAGTCACCGGCTCTGTTAGCATGAAATGAAGGTCTGGCAGTTGTTGTTAGTAGACGGCAAATTGTGAGTTCTTCCTTATCAGCCAAGTTAATTAGGCAAATAAGATCAAACAGGAATACTCGTTAACAGAAAGTGGGCTCTTTCTTAGGTCTAGACCGATGGGTTTTTTTCTGAGTTATTCAGGTAGTTAGTACTATGTGGGACACTCAGTCAGGTTAATTAGGCTAATAAGTTCAAGTTCTTCCTTAAGTCTAGACAAATAGCTTTACTTGTCCTGAATAGTTTAATCAACTATAGCTATTGAAGCCAATAAGGTCATACAGAGATACCTGTTTTCTACTAGCTGTTAAACCTTTTGGTAAAGATTAATCATAGATTGGTATCAGTTTAGTGAGTTAATATTTTACAGTAAGTCAGTTTTGTTAGTCTATGAAAATATGCTGTTGACTGATCTGATAAGTTTAAGACACGTCAGAGCCAGTTGTGATTAATCTGCTGATACGTTCAAGCTTATCATTTGGCAGAGCACCAGGAACCAGGTCCAGATTTTATGATTAATCATAAACTAGTAAAATAATGAAGGCAATAACAGAAATAATACTCATCTTGTAATGTGAAGCTACAAGTAAGAGCTAAGTGGTAAAGTTAAATATCAACTAATGAATAACTAAAGCACGGACTAATAAGGTCAAACAACTATTAATTTGACTAATAAGGTCAAAGTAGTAATGAATGTTTACTAATAACGTCAAAGCAGGGATTAATTCTAACTTATAAGGCCAAAAGCTACCAACATTGAGGCGGGAAAATTACTCGTACATTACATTATGACTAATAAGGTCACAACTGATTAATGTTGACTAATAAGGCCAAAGCAGGGATTAATTCTGACTGAAAAGGCCAAACAGCTGCTAATGATTAGGCAGAAAGACTATAGTATATAATTACTGAATATTAAGGTCACAGCAGCGATTAATGCTGACTAATAAGGTCAGAGAGTGAATAATCCAGACTCATAAGGTCAAGCAACTAAATAATTGAGATCATTTTACATGAACACTCTCAAAAAAAAGGTCAACCAGCGATTAATACTGGCTAATAAGGTCGAACAAGAGCTAGTGTAAATAAGGCCAATCAGCTATTAATGAGGTAACAATATATAGTATATAGCTGCAGACTAATAAGGTCAAACCAGTGACTAATGCTGCCTAATAAGGTCATCCATTAATGCTGGCTCATAAAGTCACATCGTAATAGCCATGCTGCGTAAATGCAGGCAAATAAGGTCAAACAGGGACTAATGCTGACTGATAAGGTTAAGCAGTAACTACCAGTAAGGCCAAACAGGCTACCAGCAATTAGCTAACAAAATTCTACAGCTATTACCAGTAAAACAGCAAGATTTATCAGCACCTGTCAGCCACAATACAAATTTTTTTAGTCCCATCCAAACCAGTAAGATTATTAAACCCAGCCACCCAAGTGAATTCAGGCGCAATATCATAGCAGAAAAACAACTCGGCCTTCTCACCTGTTTGACATCGGGAGCGGGTTCAACCAGCTGTTGTTTCTTGACGTTGTTGGGCTTTGAATGGAACTTCCGGACTTCTTCGGAGTCCATGGAAGCAGCCAAAGTGCTGCTGACCACTGAAGCAATCACGAGCGTCACCAGGGTGGTTGCTGTCAACTTTTTGGACACCATCTGAAAGGGGACAGGAGAGAATGAAGGGGTGTTCCAGCTGACTTAAGGAGTGTATCAGACAGGCGCACATCTCAGGAGAGTGGTCTCTAAGAAAAGTAGTTTTTAAAATGATCTTTATAAGTAATAATTAACTTTATAAGTAATAAGTATAGCCAGTGATCAGAGTGTCAGATAGGTGCACATTTCAGAAAATTGCTCTCAGAATCAAGTTATGTTTCAAATTGACGTGATAAAGTAATAAGTATAGCTTAAAATAAGAGGTAAATCTGACATTATGGTTTAAAACGCCTTCCTGTACTCTACACTATAACTTCTCAGTAAATCTCATCTAAATAACTTGGCTGGATAAGTAGCCTTTAAACCAGGTACCGAGATAAAAAGAACTTGGCTGGATAAGTAGGCCTATAAACCAGGTTAAACGTGAATTTTGTGAAAGTAGGCCTATATTAACCAGGTAACAGGAACTTTGCGAGGTAAGTAGGCCTATAAACGTCTTATTTTTATATATAGATACTTGCTTTTTTTAAATAGATCTGAACGGCGTAACTATATGAAATTTATATGGAATTCGAGCCCACAATCCCACAGAAGGACGCAGAGATGGCGTATTGTGTGAATATGGACACTGAAATTAATTGTACTCCATCATCTGTTACGAGTGATGCGACTCCATTTCGGGTGATGACGCAAATCGTGATTATTCTTTTATTTTATTTTATTTTTTTCGGTTGACAGTTTTAAGGTGGGCGTTGTTGGTCATGCCACGGTATGCATGACACCCTCTCTCTCTCTCTCTCTCTCTCTCTCTCTCTCTCTCTCTCTCTCCAACAACACCAGAATCCATTGAATAATTAGAATAGAAATGATCGTGATTACTTTCAGGTTAACTCTAACAACTTCTGGATGACGCCGTACCTGCTTTTGACGTTTGTGCGCGCATGCGCTCTCGTCTGTGTGTTCGTATATATGTGTATGTACACGTATTTGCTTGTTTGTGTATCGGTATTTGTGCTTGTTCCATATTTTAGTTCTGAGATGCATACTAGTATTGCACTAACGCCGCCCCCCACCCCCCCCCCCCCCCCCCCCTTTTTTTTTACATGCCCTTTAGTTAGGTTATTTTCTAGAAGATTCTATGGTTAGTATTCGCTTACTCGGGGAGTAAGCCTAGAAACTAATTTGTTGTTGTTCTTTTGGTGAGGGGGGAGTAGGAAAGGTCTATGGAAGAGTCTAAAAAGGTCTGAAAAAGGTGTTTCGTGTTGAGTTAAAGATACAGGAATTTTAGGATAGGATATTTATGATTTATTTATTAGAATGAAAATTTAAAAACAAAATAAATAACTAAATAATGGGCGTGTTAAACAGTACAAAACAATTATTTATTATAAAATATAGCGTATTTATTTCAATTTCCGTTGGCGAAAAAGGGCCCTATTTGACCGTAGATTTTAGCACGCGCCCCTAGTAAGCTGGAGGTCGGAGCGCGCCTTGTTTTGCCTTGCCCTTATGTGGAATTATTTTCACAAAGATTCTATGGTTAGTTTTGACGATATGATTTTTTTGTTTTTGTTTCCATTTCCCGTGTTCAGTTTGTATTTTATATTTAATTTTATAGAAAAATAATGATAATATTAACACAACGCAATGAACTGAAAGAGGCGCCAGCAAGTCTTATAAGCGCTCAGCATCTTACATCTTGACTTATATATCCGCGTGCAATATGCAACAGAGATCTAGACTCACTGCACATTCTGCCAAAAGCTTTCGCTTTCATTTGCAACTTTCGATCGCTTTCATCCGCTTCCGGTTGACGTTACGTTATAGACTGACTTTCCTGTAATTCCGGTTGTCGTTACGTGACAGAATGGATTTCCCGTCGCTCAAAAACGATAAGTTCTACATGGCTGTGAAGGAATGAGTCTAAAAGCCACTAGGCTATGTTTAGACTCGCTGCACATTTGGCCAAAAGCTTTCGCTTTCAATTGCAACTTTCAAACGTTTTCATCTTATTTCCGGCTGACTTTTAATTGATGGGTTTGACTTCCCTGTCGTTAATGGAAAGCGACGAAAGACGACAAGTCTGATTGGGTTGTGAAGGAACGGGATCATCAGACGCCACCAGACCAAGTTTTAAACTCCCTCCTTCACCGGAGATAACGGACGAGAGCTGGTTTAAAATAAATCGTATTACAAGCAGTTTTCATTGTTTTAATAATGATATAATGAAGTCTTCTGTTATCTCTAACATAGCACGCACACAAAAGCGCGCACGCGCAACCTGCCTTCTTTTTGTACGTTGAAAAGCGCTCAATTTGCATAATTTCTTCTCCAATTTTCGTAAACAAACGGAAAGCTGCTGAATAGATAATGGCCTCCTTTCCCTTCCGGCGACATCTTTTCCATTTCGTTTCGTTAGCTTTCGTGGTTTTGTACGTCGAATTATTTAACCCTCCCCGCCTTCAAACTTTCACTTTAGATACGGAAGACGTTAAGCGAAGTGAAATTGCTCCGGGAAAGTCGCTTTAACGGCAACAAAGACTATCTGATAAGGAAAACTGTACCAAAGAAGGTTCACACTGATCGAAACAATAAGAAATCGTTCTAATACTAATAAAATATTGGGGATCACGTCGATGGCATCACTAATTTTGCCACTTGTCTTATCGCCTTCCTTGTTGTCGTGTTGCCGACTTGAAGTGTCAACAAATGATATGGGTCAGTCTCACAGGCAACTTAGTCAGTTTTACAGATATTTGTTTCTTAGCGTTCGCTGTTTGTGGTTTTCGTATCGACTAACGAACCGTCGTTTGTCGTTAGTGAATTCGTTTGTAATAGGATCATGAAGACGTTCACAACAAAGATGGTGAGTAGGCCTAGACCTAAATCATTGTCTTGGAAACCAAAAATGATTTGTCAGTGAATTTTGTCTTGGGAACTAGTTTTTCATATATATATATATATATATATATATATATATATATATATATATATATAGGTCTATTATTACGTGTGACGCTGCATTACCCGGTATAGGCCTAGGCTCTTTGGTTGTGGACCTACCCTTAACCATTCCAAGAAGAAATTAATAATGATTATTGTTACTGTTGTTAAATACTTAAAACATTTACTTCAAAGTTTGCTCGTATAGTTTTAAGTAGAGAAATTGGATTTGTAATTATAATAAGCCGGTTTTAACCATTTCTCCCGAGGACTTCATTGTTTTTTTCCTCTCCACCTTTTTAACCAATTAATTTAATGCTGTCTTTCTAAATACTTCAAGCATTTACTTAAGTTTCCTATATATTGCTTTAAGTAAAGGATGCATAGGGTTTCATTTTGTCTAAATACTTAGAAGACTTACTTAAAAAACTTCACGTAAATATTGTTTTAAGTAAAGAAAACTTAGTTTATTTTTGTTCATCTAAATACTTAAGATGCTTCCTTGAAACTTCTTCTAAATATTTAGAATTTTTATTTACAACTTCACTTTTGTACCTATTGTTCCGAGTAAAGAAAGTGGAGTAGTATTGAGATCTCGTGAAATCGCCAACATCGGTCTAGAGTCGTTTAACTTTCACCCGGGAAATGGCTCCGTTGATTCTGCGCATGCGCGAGTGTGGTTTCGTTTCCATAACAAAAAAGGGTTTAATCACGTCATTATTTATACTAGGAAGAGCTGTTTGGGCTCCCGTGATCCGTGCCTCCAATATAACTTTCTTTTGTTTATGTAAATAGCGTATTTGGGCTTTGTTTTCTGTAAGTAAATATCTTACTCGTAGTTCACTGTTAGTGTTATAGGTCTAGTGTTTGTTAGGCTGGAGTTGTAAGTATGTTTGCAAATCTTCGTGTTTGTGTCTGTTTGTGCTTGCGATATTTAAAGCGCACTTATGTTATATTAAAACAATTATGAGGCTGATTTCAAAGTTAAATTGTTTTTATGTTGGTCAATAACTTACTTTTTGCAGTTCACGCTTGGTGTTATAGGTCAAGTGTTTGGAAATCTAGAAATGTGTGTGTATGTGTGCGTGTGTGTCTGTGGCTTTTAAACATTTATATACTATATAAGTCTTTCATAAGACGGAGATCAAAGCTATTTTGAACGGCACATGCTATAAAAACGTAAAATTGCTTAGGTGGACAAAATAATGGAACGGTAGTCCATTGTCCAAATACGTAAAGAAGTGATTACCCGGATTTCCTCCAACTTTCTCTTTAGGGTAAACCTCTCTCTCTCTCTCTCTCTCTCTCTCTGTCAGTGTCTACACTGAGAAGCCTGTGTATTTGTGTATACTTATGCCACATTGTGCGCTGTGTACGTGCTTGCAGGAATGAAATTTCTCTCTCTCTCTCTCTCTCTCTCTCTCTCTCTCTCTCTCTCTCTCTCTCTCTCTCTCTCTCCATGTGCTGCTCCTAGTTGTTATCGGCCGTTATTGTGAGAGAGAACAACAAGACGAATTTAATTCAATTCTAGGCCTATACGTGTTTAAATTTCCTCCCCAAGATGAGAGTTTATTCATTATTTTTATCTATTTTGTTTACTTCACATTTATAAGTGATAAATTACTTGGCGTACTAAAAGAAACCTATTGTGCCGGCTTTGTTTGTCCGTCCGTTCACACTATTCTGTGCACCCTCAGATCTAAAAAAAAAAAAAAAAAATACATAAAAAATAAAATAAATTACTGATGCTAGAGGGCTGCAAATTCATAAGTTGATCAAACACCCTCCAATCATCAAACATTCCAAATTGCAACCCTCTAGTTTTAGTCATTTTTATTTTATTTAAGGTTAAAGTTAGCCGTGGATCTTGCATCTGACAGCGCTCTCTGGAAGCATCGGACTCACCATCACTCTACCGCATCTGGTGAGCGATGTACAGAAAACTCAATTGCGCCGAAGAGATCTCGGCTAATTTTTTACATGTTTCCTATAATTACCAGTTAAGTGAAGATTTTTTTTTTTTTTTTTGTTTTTTTTTTTTTTTGTCCACCATTTAAATTAAAGTAGCGACAAAAACTCATAATATCTTTTAATAATAATACGAATTGCAACTTAAATGCTCCAATTTCTCTATGGGTATGCCCCTTGGGTATGCACCTGTGGTAGCTCCCTGGGGTATCCCTCGAGGGTATCCCATCCTCTAGTGTGTCAGAGCTATACTTTCTTTTCCCTGAAGGTCGTTGAACCCTCTCTCTCTCTCTCTCTCTCTCTCTCTCTCTCTCTCTCTCTCTCGTTGTTGCGGGGGAAGGGGTTGGCAATTTAGACATTAGGTAATATATCAGTATTCTCAGGAGAGAGAGAGAGAGAGAGAGAGAGAGAGAGAGAGAGAGAGAGAACAACTAAGAACGCATTTCCTGGACCGAGAGAAAGCGACGCTCTATAATAACACTTGAGTCATGAGTACCGATGAACGAACGCGCTCTTGCCCGCGCGCACATGCAAGGCTTTCTAAGGGCATGAGAATTTTCCCGTCTGTGGGGCACCTTGAAATGCCCTCCACCTGTCACTTAAGAAGTGGGCAGGAGGTCACTTTGTATTCAGGAAAAAATTTATCATTATTATTATTATTATTATTATTATTATTATTATTATGAAAAATCCACAATTATATAGTACAGTATATTGCTATGTATATTACTATGTTTGTTTTACATAGAAATATACTGTACTATATAATTGTGGATTTTTTATAACAGGTTGTTCTTCTTAACATTATTATTGTTATTATTATTATTATTATTATTATTATTATTATTATTATTATTATTATTATTATTATTATTATTATTTATAAATCTGACATAACAGAAAAAGATATAAGTACGTAGAAAAACGTAAAAATATGTATCATAGTTTTTTTTTTTTTTTTTTTTTTTTTAGTATTTTGAGGAAATGGCTGAAATGCATGAAAATGTATGATAAATTCTTTCTGTATTTTGTAACGCCGATTGCTGTAACACACCCAGGAAGCGTTACAAGCCAGTGAATATCGCCTGTAATGCAACACGCCAGGTGCTCTCTCTCTCTCTCTCATCTCTACTTTATCTTTTCTTCGTCGTCATCTCTCTCTCTCTCTCTCTCTCTATCTCTTCTCTCTCTCTATGCGTCTGTGTGTGTAGCATTTGTATTTGCTTAAATACACATACCACATAGTACACTATGTGTATCATTTGTTTTTTTTTTTTTTTTTTTTTTTTTTTTTTTTTTTTTTTTTTTTTTTTTTTTTTTGGCAGATATAAAACTCTCTCTCTCTCTCTCTCTCTCTCTCTCTCTCTCTCTCTCTCTCTCTCTCTCTCGTTCGTGACGTCATTATTGCTGGTTTTTGGAGCGTGCTAAAAATCTCATGATATTTCAAAGCTTCGTGGGGAGTGGGGGATTGTGATTTGAGCTGACAGGGTTGTAATGAAATTGTGATTTGCAGATGTTTCATAACCAGGTTGTTGAGGAATTATGTCTTTGGCGTGTTATAGAGTCCATTTTTTTTTTTATTTCGGCAAGTAAATTTAAATTTTATTTATCTGTATTTTCAACGTTTACAGTTATAAGTCTCTATTAAAATGCAGTATTTTTCCTTCGTATAATTGCGTGAAATGAATAATTGTTATCCATATTCGTTCATGTATATTTTATGTATATATATATATATATATATATATATATATATATATATATATATATATATATAATATAAACATGTATATACATAATTCATATCTATACATATATATACCTTGTTTTATTTGCGCATTTAAACCGTTTTAAGCTGTCCCAAACACTCGTAGAAATGATCATACTTATTATTATACCTTCATCACAATGAACAATTCTACAACCTACAGTTCTACAATCTGTCATCATTTATATTTTATATTACTGAAATGACATTTGGACATTGGAGTGTTTACTAAAAATTAGTCAGTAATTCTGAACACATTTTGGTCATAGCGACATTTATATAAAAGATTATTACAGTTCTGTTTGGAAAGAGAGAGAGAGAGAGAGAGAGAGAGAGAGAGAGAGAGAGAGAATGCCCAGGGCCTGTGTTGCTTTCTCTTCTGGTCTCTCTCTCTCTCTCTCTCTCTCTCTCGCTCTCTCTCCAACGAAAACCAGACAAGAAATAATGGATGGAAACTAGAACTGAAGAGATACAGCACATCCCATTGTGGGAACTTTTTCACATACAAGGTATGTGACACGTGGAATAAACTGCCACCAGAAGTTGTAAACAGCAACAGTGTGGAAGAGTTTAAAAGAAAGCTAGACAAAATCATTGGGACACTGTGAATGAACAGTAAAGCTTGCTCCTAGAGATAAGTGAGCACACGATGTCTCCTTTAAGGATGGAGTAATAAGTCTTTGAGACATCCTAATCCTTGTAACTCCTTGTAACTCTCTCTCTTTGACATTATCGTTCCCTAATATTTGTCCCTGTGGCGAAATGGTGTCTAAATCTGCGGCATTTGCTCTCCATATTCAGACTTGCCTTATTATTATTATTATTATTATTATTATTATTATTATTATTATTATTAAAAAATGACGGTACGTGACGTCTCTCGGGTATGACTGGAGTTATTAGCTTGAGTCTTTATATATATTGCGTATATATATATATATATATATATATATATATATATATATATATATATATAAAAAAATATATATATATATCACATCTAGAGAATTTCCTAGTGTTAGTTGTTATCACAATTGTTGCTTGTACGATTTTGGTGTTGTTTTGCTACTGTGGTTGGTTGTTGCGATTGTTTGGTAGTTTTTTTTCGTTGGTTTTTTGTTATGGTGTTGTTTTGCTGGTTACTGTGTTTGGTTGTTGCGATGTTTGGTATTCTTGTTGTTGTTGTTTTGGTTGCTGTCTTCTTGTTTTTTTGGTCTTGTTTTTGTTGTTAGTTCTGTTGCTGTTGTTTCCGCTGCATTTGGTGCTGTTAATGCTGCCATTACAGCAGAATTACCGTTTTTTTTTTCTTTTTTCATTGTAGTGTATATACTTCTTTAAAATTCGTGTGCGAATATTATATATATTATAGTTTATATATATATATATATATATATATAGTTTATATTATATTATTTTACTATATATTTAATATTAGTATATTTTTTTTAAAAATTTTTTAATATACTTATTAATATTATATCTATATATATATATATATATATATATAGATATATATATATATAATTATATAGCCATTATATGCATCCATTCACACTTTTATATTATATCAATTAAGAAAACGCTTATAGTAACTATGACTGTAGACTCTCTCTCTCTCTCTCTCTCTCTCTCTCTCTCTCTCTCTCTCTCTCTCTCTCTCTTCCCAGACCCACCACCACGCCGTTAAAGATAAGAACTCGTCCAGTGCACGTCCTAAAAATTCCTCTCTTTAGAAACAGTTCAGTAGATAGATCGCAGTTACGAATCCCCTAGCGCCAGACCGTTGTCTGATCGCTAATCACCGGTCTCTAATAAACACAGTTTTGATGAACGCCTCGATCATGACTGGCTGACTGAATGTTACCTCTTCTTCTTCTTCTTCTTCTTCTTCTTCTTCTCTTCTTCTTCTTCTTCTTTTTCCAGGTAAGTTAACGTGACTTCAACGCTACCTAAAGAAGTTATCTCACCTCGTCTATACAGGTGATTTCAGTCTCCAATTACCCGAGAATTGATATTGAAAGAGATGGGGGAGTTTTGCATTCTTGATAATGACGTGCTAATGTATATATATTTACGTGTGTGTGTAGATGTGTATAGCGTTTTTATATGTATACATTTGTATGTACGTAATGCATATGTGTATATGCGCATATGTGTATATACGCATATGTGTACGTAATGCGCATAGTGTGTATATGTAGTTGGGTCGTAATTCAAGAGAACAGATGCTTGATTTAATTCCGTGTTTTTATTGAATTTTTTATCTTATCTCATTAAAATGAGAGAGAGAGAGAGAGAGAGAGAGAGAGAGAGAGAGAGAGAGAGAGAGAGAGAGAGAGAGAGAGAGAACTAGTTTTTAGTAAGCTGGACTCTCTGACGGTAATGAAAATCACGTCATTAAAATCCGTAAAATCATAAATAAGCTTATGATTCATAATGTACAATGATTATAGATTAATTTATAGTGATCGGTGGTTAATTTAATCAACGTTAGTGATCACATACTTTCTAAGCTTTATTATCATTACTATTATTAATATCTTCGAGAATATCATAATATCTCTTCGACATCTTGCCTCGTAAACACCTGGGAGGAATCACCAGGTAACAGGTCCCATAAATACCTGGTCTGAAGGTCGTTGCCCTAGTAACATTTCCAATCAGGTTTTTTTTTACCTGGTTTTTGTTGTTACTTATTTTTATCTGTTTTTATTTATTTATTTTTCGTCCATATCCAGATCATCTTGTGTTGCTGGTCGTTTTCAGTTGTGAAATGTTTGTGGACATTTTTTGGTATTTTTTTTTCCTAGGTCGGTTTTCGAATGAGTTTGTGGACTCAGGAATGTTTCAGGCTCTCTCTCTCTCTCTCTCTCTCTCTCTCTCTCTCTCTCTCTCTCTCTCTCTCTCCTTCCTAGGACGTAATCATTTCTGATTCTGGGTCGGTCTTGGAATATGATTTTGTTGATCCAGGACTTGTACATAAATGCAAAAGAACATATAATTTCTCTCTCTCTCTCTCTCTCTCTCTCTCTCTCTCTCTCTCTCTCTCTCTCTCTCTGTGTGTGTGTGTGTGTGTGTGTGTGTGTGTGTGTGTTAACAATTCCCTAGAATGTCATCTACCTGGTGGATTGCCAGAGGTTCCATCCAAAATAACTTTAACTGTGCTGTCATGCAAATCAGTCAGAGACGTATCGCAATAATCCTTTTAGAAATTCGTCTCGTTTGGTTTACTATCCATACGGATGAATATCGGCCTACATCCACGTTGGTGTCATCCGTCTCGAAGCCAGTTAGCTAATTGGTACAGTAGGAAATTGGCAGTGTGGTCACCCAATTAGCGACGTATCGTATACAAATTCTTTTCGTTTGGTTTACAACAAGTCATCCATGCGGATGGATAGTGTTCTGCATCAACGTGGCCTCATCATTCTCGAAGCTAATTAGCTAATTGGTACAGTTGTTAGGAAAACGTTCATCCTTATTAACATTTTCATCCACTCGACAAAGTCAGAATCATCATCCAGGTAAGCAGTACAGAGCCAAAACATTCCACTTGAAAACCCAACCTCACCCGGGGTTTACCTCAGTGTTGAGGAAGGAGGGTGGTTGTGGTAGGTAGGGGGAGGGTGGGCGGGGGGCGGTGTGGTTGGTTGGGGATGGTTTTGGGGGAGGTGTGGATGGGCTTGGTCAAGTCCCGTTAGTCTCTAACTGTTCCTACTCCTCCGCCTCAGTGACCTTCACCTAGAGCTGAGGTAACTGCGACAGGCAGCAGCAGACAGCTGCTGGTTTGACCATGGTAGAGGACGAAATTGAGAGAGAGAGAGAGAGAGAGATCATGTTCTCATTTCGTGTCAAAGGAAAACTTAAGTTTTTGCTTTATGTTATTTCTAATAGAATTTATGTTTGTATCTCTTTATTTGACTACTTTTTCTCTGAGGTTACAGTTCAAGGTCACGTCCTTTGACCTAATTGTTTTTTGTGAGGGCTGGGCACCTGTTATCATCAGGTTTCGCCAAATCTGTGAAAAATATCCATTTCTTTACTTTTAATCTTTAACTTGCAACTTTTGCAAGAGACAACGAAATTGTTTTCATATAAATATTTTCTTTGAGCCATGATAATGATGGCTGAAATATCATTATATTTGTTATTGTATTTTTGGCATATTGATAGCTATTTGCTTTGGGCTAACCTGCATTCCTTACTAAAGATTTTTATAGCATTATTTCCTTGGAAATACCGACTTTTTCCATATATTGTCACATTTCTCTTTATTATTCACCTGTTATATAAGTTGATTTTTGCCTAGCTTTGTCTTCAAAACATCATGTTTCTCTTCATTCGTTAACTATTATGAGATGAGTTTTATCTGGCTTTGTCTTTATATTATTGAATCATCAAAATATAATGAATAAAAATTCCAATTCTCCATTAACCTATAACTAGAGAGACCCACTGACCCAAAACAATTCGCCTCATTTTTTTTATCATCAAGTCTGGTGAATCGTTATTCTGGGAAATAAGGCGGTGTAGCCACCCAGAAAGACTGCCGGAATACTTGTAGTAGTAGTCAAGAGGGATACGTCTTTGTAACGGCTCGTCCATAAGCCTTCCTGTGACCTACTAAAAGAAAGCATATACCCTCGCGTCCTAATTCACTCACTCCCTCCCGCATTCCCTCGAGATTATCTTCTTCTTCTTTAAATCTTTGTCTCCCCTTCTCGCTATCCCGTTAAAGAAACCACTCCTAAAAGGGAGCCGCCTGCCCTTCTGGCCAGGGGATCCAGGATAAGGTATTACGAAGTCTTAAAATGATATGGCAAAGAAGTGGTATTAGTTGTAGTAGATGTAGTATGGGTGGTGATTTGCGTATGAAACTGCTCGTCCCTAAGCATCTATAAATGTTATCCTTTACGATTTTGTGGCATTGTTTGACTTCTCCTCCTTATCTTAATTGATGTGCTTGTATATATATATATATATATATATATATATATATATATATATATATATATATATATATGTGTGTGTGTGTGTGTGTGTGTGTGTGTGTGTGTGTGTGTGTGTGTGTGTGTGTGTGTGTATGACTATCCACGAGTATGGGTAATTTGACAAAATAGTGAATGAATCTGCATAGAAGACACCAGACCCATTTCATTATTTTCCTAATAATAATAATAATAATAATAATAATAATAATAATAATAAATAATAATAATAATAATAATTTTAATAAAATAATTAATAACAGCCAATCAGCCAATTTCGAATCCATTTCATTTTGTTTTTTTCTGAAAGCTTTCACGAAGAGAGAGAGAGAGAGAGAGAGAGAGAGAAGAGAGAGAGAGAGAGAGAGAGAAAACCGTAACTATTTTCCTGTCAACACCAAGATGTTCAGAAAGAACTCTGTACCCTACCTGTCAGGTGTTACGCCTAATTACAAAGCCCCGTCCACCTGTTGCTTCTCTCAGGTGACTTGAGAAAATTCACGGTTTTTCTTCCATACTTTAGCAGTAGTTGTATTAGGTTTATGTTTATAATAATAATAATAAATAATAATAATAATAATAATAATAATATAATAATAATAATAATAATAATAATATAAGGCAAAATGAAAAAGAGATCAGTGAATTTATATATAGTAACTGCGATGCTCATCTGTTCGGAGAGAGAGAGAGAGAGAAAGAGAGAGAGAGAGAGAGAGAGAGAGAGAGAGAGAGAGAGAGAGAGGTGGACGAATGTGTCTCACGAAGTCTATATATATTTATATATATATATATATATATATATATATATATATATATATATATATATATATATATATATATATATATATATATGATATATAAATATATATTGCTGCATCACTTTTATGTGTGTGTGTGCGTGTGTGCGAGAGAGAGGAGAGAGAGAGAGAGAGAGAGAGATAGAGAGAAAGTCCGTGCGTACGTGTCCTTTGTCAGGGGGGCTTCCCAGACTCGCCACCGGAGGGTCATCGTGCCTTTGTATAGAGCGACAAAGCTGACATATACCTCCTCCCTCCCAACCTCGACTTTCCCTTCGGAGACGAGATGGAATCACCGGCCTTTTCACACAGTTTCACTTCTAGGGACTTCCCTCAGGGACTTGTCACTGCCCGGGGCTTTTCTTCTCATTCCCCTGGGGCTTTCTCGTCACTTCCAAAGGGTTTTTTTGCAACGTTTCCTGAGATTCGTAACGACTTACTTAACTGGTAAACCTTCGGTCACACCTGTACAGGTGAGTTAGATTGACGGGTCTTGACGATTTCGGAATGTTGTTCATGGTTTTTGTTTGTTCAAAGTCTCGGTTGGTCTGTTTTTTGTTTGTTGGTGAATTTTGTTTGTGGCTTTCTTTGTAGTTAGCATGAGTAATGATACTTTCATCTACCAATGAATTATATATAGTATGTATATGTATGTATGCATATATATATCATTAGTCAACAACGTTTGTTTCTTTATCACCATCAGCGAGAGAGAGAGAGAGAGAGAGAGAGAGAGAGAGAGAGAGAGAGATAAATAAGTAGCTCATAGACAGACAGATTACATTCAACATAATGTAATCAGTGGCATCAGAATGTAATCAGAATAATTCCCCCTCATTAAGAAAGGTGATTACCTTAACTGAACTCCAGCAGGAGAAAGTTTCAGGTTCCCAGCTTTCTCCACTGTTCATTCCTCGTCAGGTACGTCTTGTGCAACACCGGGCATGTTAAATAGGGTACTTGGCATCCCGTCAGGGTATAGAAGGATGTTGGGGTCCTGCCCATTTCGGGAGAAAAGGAGAAATCTGTCCTGAATACCTCGAGGACCGAAAATGCCTTGTAGATTTCTGGTTGTAACAACAAGGTGTGACAGGTTAAAGGGTCTGTTGTTTTTAGACTTCTGGTCGTAACAACAGGGTAGAAGTCTTTGCTGTGTTGTAGATTCTGGTTGTAAGAACAGGGTAAATGTGTCTCTCGTTTTAAAGATTCTGGTTGTAACAGGGTAAAAGGGCCTGTTTGTTAAAATTCTGGCTGGAGCAACAAGGTAAAAAAAAATTTTTTTTTATAAACTTCTTGGTTGTAACAGGCTGAAAGTGCCTGTTGTTAATAGACTTCCAGCCGCATTAACAGACTTGTAGAATGTACTGCAAGAAACTCTCTCCACGCTGTCGTAACGGAACTAGGAAAAGCTTTACGAAAATGGAACGTGTTGAAGAAATTCTTTTGACGTCATAATTAGGGTTACCGGTTTCATTGAGGAGAGATACCTGTAATCTGTACGAAATTCTCTCTCTCTCTCTCTCTCTCTCTCTCTCTCTCTCTCTCTCTCTCTCTCTCTCTCTCGAGTATAGCTGTGAACCTCTACAAGTTCATTTGCTTGAAGACCTAGCCCCTTTTGAATAACATCTCAAAGGGTCAGGCGTAAACCACAACTGCTTGAACCTTGAAGGAACCATGGTTAAACGGCCTCTCTACTGGGGTCAAAAGGCGTTATCGTGACACACCGCTGGGGTTAGGTCATGTCATGGAAGGAAGGTTGGGGTGGGGGGGAATGGTACCTCACCCTTCCGTCATGTATTGTTCCTATTGTGATTCATTGTGACTTTTCAGTTTTTTTATGGTTAGAATTCAGTGTAACTCACTGTGACTTTTCAAAGGCTTGTGTGGTTAGAATTGAATTTTTATCAACTTGGCTCAAATTGCTCGTATCCGTCAGAATATGAAGTGAACTTTTGTACCTCAGTGCTTTGAAGTCAGAGGTGAAAGGTGGATTTGAATTCCTTGCTTGAACCTTTTTGTGACAGTTGTTGGAATTCTTCTAATTTTTGGGAAGATATGTTGCAAGTTATCAGAGACTCTGGGGACATTTGTTAAATTTCTAAGTGCTGGTGAGTTTGTTTTTTGAAATCTTTATAGAAATAGTTAATCATAGTCCAAATGACAAGCATTTTCAAAATCTGTCCTTGAAATATTCAAGAAGATTTTCAAATTTCCTAAATCCTAGCATACATTCTTTAAAAGATGCTTGAATTAGTGGTAGGAAATAATGTGTGAATTTAATCGTTGTTAGACACATCCCAAATCTCAGTTTAATGAGTAAAAAAATTCCTTGAATCTGAAGTTGCAAAAATCTGCATTGCCCAACTGGAATGAAAATAATATTGGAAGATGAAATAGTCTTGCATTAATACTAAAGTACTCATGATAATGTTCAAATTTAGATTTCATTCAGAAATTTCCTAAGTCCTAGCACTAAAAATAAAAATAAAATTTCTTAAACCTGATGTTTCAAATTCACGCATTATTAAACTAGAATGAAAATAATATAAAAAAGTGTTCAAATTTAGATTTTTTCCCGTAAATTTAGTAAATTCTAGCATAAAAAATGCAACAAATTCTGAAACCGAGTCTGGAAATACCTGCATTGCCAAACTAGAATGAAAATAACATCAGAACATGAAACAGTCTTGCATTAGCCCTATTAATCATGCATTTCCTGGAAGCACGAAAAAGGATCCATTCAGTAACCATAATCTGTCACTTCCTGGTTCTCTCTGTGTCAGGCGATTATTCCCTAGCAACTGTTCTACTATTCTCCTCATTTTCGCCCCCAACCACCCTCAGAGAGTTGTGGAGATGTCTCCACTAGGTGTCAGGACATCTAGGTCAATGCTATTTCGTTAATGATGCATGGTTCCTTCTCTCTCTCTCTCTCCTGATTGGTCTTTTTGATTGGCTGCGGTTTCCTTACCTGAGCCCAGGTGTGGTCCACTTGTCATCTCTCATATTACATTCTCAAGTTTGTTATATTTAGGCTGTCTCTAGGGTGTCTTTTGTGGGTTTAATTTTCATAATTGTTTGGTGTCTTGTTGTCTGTTGTCCTCATTTCTGGGCCAAAATTATCTCTCTTGTGAATCTAGATCATGCTTGATGAGTGCTTTGGCCCCAGTGTCGACTTTGGGTGCATTTCGACGAGCCACAATAGCTTGGTTTTGTGACTCGTCCATTTCTCAGGAGAGAGAGAGAGAGAGAGAGAGAGAGAGAGAGAGAGAGAGAGAGAGAGAGAGAGAGAGAGAGGCGTTGTGGATTATTGGAAATAAGCAAAATTTTGGAATGCTGAATTCATATAATAATAATAATAATAATAATAATAATAATAATAATAATAATAATCAATAATGAATAATAATAATAATAATAATAAAACATGTTTTATAAAAAATAATGGCAGAATTCACAGAATTTATTTTATGCAAAATTCTTTCATAAGGAGAATTGAGAGAACTTTGTATAAAATCAATTCTGGGAATTCCGCCATTAATTTTAATAAAATATGTTTAAAATAATAATAATAATAATAATAATAATAATAATAATAATAATAATAATAATAATAATAATAATAATAATAATAATAATAATAATAATAATAATAATGAGAGCCAGAAGTGGAGAGATAGATATCTTATAGAAATATTCCAGTGTATAAAAGATGACAAGAATCTATTCAGTAAAAGATCTTAACAGACTTATCACACACCACAAATACACCCAGGCCATATGCTCTATCAGGAAGTTCCCGAACGTGACACCTGTCGGCCCTGTGTGTTTTCAGTGCAAATCTTGACGCATGCGCTGAACAAACGTAGTAACGATGGCGGTGTTTGATAACGTGTTTCTTAAGTGGAGGATTTGGTGCAGTTCTTTGCTGGTGTTGAATGTGGTGAGGCGAATGTTTAGTTCATCATATTGGTTAGTTTAATGGCCTTTAGTTGGCTTATTTGGTCTGCCTGAGGATGTTAATTTGATAGGTTTGCGGTTAATAAATAACCTCTCTGTGCTGTATTTAGTATATTTTCCATCCTATGTTTAATGCATTTCCACGGATGTTAAATTGTTAAGTTTCTGAAATTCACAAGCGCCTGGCGTGTAAGTGTTAATTTAATAAACTTCCGGTGATGTATTAGTATATTTTCCATGGGTCCTATATTTAATTTATCTCCATGATTGTTAAATTGTTAAATTTCTGAAATTCACTAGTAAATCTTGCATACAGCACTTTTGCATTAATCCAGGTATAGGTGTTGGATGTACAAATGTTAATTTGATAAAATTCCGGTTGTTAAATTAACAACAGGTGCAATATTTAACTTCACCTATGAGATGCTATATTTAACATATTTCCATGAGCGTTAAATTATTTAAAGTCCTCAGTGGCCGTAGCATACAACGCTTTCGTATTTATCTAGGTACAAGTGTTTGACGTACAAATAACCTAATATACTCGAATATACATGCCTATGAAAGACGAAAGTTTTCATAGTCGTTCTTCATTCACCTATGTAATTATTTGCCTTGGCTATACTATAGTTCAGCATTCTGTGCAACTCCTCTTGTGGCTGAGAACAAAAAACGGTAGTTTTAAACCAGATGGATTTATCAGAGCATAGCTGCTATTTAAGAAGGAGTTATACACAGAGAAATTAGAGGCAAGATAGTTTATGAGGCGTAGGGAGATATGTAATTGGTAGATTGTGTGTTCATAGAATTCCTGGCAAGAAAAACACACACACTCACACGATCACACACACACACACACACACGCATATATATATATATATATATTATATATATATATATATATATGTTTATATATAATATATGCCCTTGTGTGTATATATATTCATATAGTATATATTATATATATATATATATATATATTTATATATAATATAATATTAATATATATATATAATGATTGACTGTTTGTGTCTATATCCTTATGCTATGTGGCTTTAATATGCAATTTCTCCTTATTTCCTCATTGCGTGGTAAAACAATCCCACTGCATTTATAATCTCGCAAAAAAGAAAAGAAAAGAAAAAAAAGATCTGTTTAAAAAGAAGCACACCATATATATATATATATATATATATATATTATTATATAATATATATATATATAAATGATTGACTGTTTGTGTCTATATCCTTATGCTTATGTGGCTTAATGTGCAATCTCCTTATTTCCTCATTGCGTGGTAAAACAATCCCACTGCATTTATAATCTCGCAAAAAGAAAAGAAAAGAAAAAAAGATCTGTTAACAAAGAAGCACACCATAAAAAAAAACCACCTGTGCTCCCTAAAACCTCACTTGTTCAAGCGAGTCTCCACTCCCTTTAGAAAACGGAAGACAGCATAGAAAACGGAGGGTGTCCTCTAAGACAATTCATACTCTAAGCTTAGCGTAACGGTACATCTTCAGGCTTCACCTATATACTATATATATTCTTCGGTTTGAGGTTAATGGCTGGCGCCTGTGATCTACCTGACGGGGTTTGATTTGCTAACAGGGTCATTCTGCTTGTTCCTTTCACGCTTGAACGTTTGGCTTTCATTATATCGCTTGGTAATTAGGTAATGATGTTGTGTTATTGTTATTATTATTATTATTATTATTATTATTATTATTATTATTATTATTAATATTGCATGATACTTGTTCAGGACTTAATTTTCTTCAAAAAATAAAGAAAGTTTGCCCTTAGATTAGGAGAGAGAAATATATATGGCAAATGAATTTAATAACTATAGACCGATCTGTTTAGATGAGAGAGAGAGAGAGAGAACGGGGCACCGCTTCCAGTGATACTGTGCTCAGCTGGGAAGGAAGTATTATTATTATTATTATCATTATTATTATTATTGTTATTAATTAGTGGTATGGGATAGGAACTTATGTCAGGTACATGAGGTATGGGATTTACGTTCTGAAGAGACGAACCACATTTTTAATACCTTATTTTTTGACAATGAAACGTGTCTTTCTTGTTACTTGGTAGCGTTTGTGGTCAATTTATATACAGACATATGTATGTATGTATGTATGTATGTAGTATGTATGAACGGAAGTACCATAATGCAAATAAAACACTGTTTATAAGCGTCATCTTCACATCTAAGAATAAACCCTTTGAAGGCTTCATAACCAGTGTCTTCGAGACATATTTATGTCTGTATATCTATTGAATATCACAATATACTTAAACACACACACACATATAGTATATATATACAGTAAGCATGTATCAAATATAGGCCACACCATCTTCCCACAACCCGTTTTACGAATAAATCTTCCCGACTGGGCGTCCAGAATTTTGGCTCAGCGCCAGCCCAGGTCATTGTACGAAATCTAACCTAGACACTTATACGAGAAGCAGAGCTCGATCTTTTACGAGAAAAGCAATGATAGATCTCTCGTGCAATCAATAAGCCTTCTGGGAATTGGGAATTTAAGTTTATCGTGCGATAAAGTGTTTAGAATATTTTTGGACAACTCGTCATACCTGTTTGCTCGCAACTTCCCATAGTGACTAAACGGAAATAATCTTAATAATGTATTCCAGGATTCCTATACTCTTCTTTGATCTACAGGGCGGGTATATCGTAATCTCGGCATCTAGGCTTCACTGTTTGCTTTCCGTAAGGTTAATAACTATGGTTGCTAACGGGTGGCACTGAATTATTATTATTAATTTTGATGGGCTGTCAATCGTAAGCTTTATCCTGTAAAAAAAGCAACCAAAATCAAGCCTTTTTCATCAATAAATTATATCTGGAACCAACAAAATAACCAGGAAATGTCAGACGCAAACTGGAACCAAACTGGAAATTCCTGGACGTCTATATTTTACTCCCAAACAGTCCGCTTGTCCATAATTATTCCAGCTACGCGTCTTGGTATATAATAAGCCCAGACGTACTAGTGTCGTGCTGCCGATGACGTAATTAGGTCACTGGACGCCCCGTCCCACATCTCCAGAAGGGATAGCGAGAGAGAGAGAGAGAGAGGTAAAACATACGAACAAGAGTCACACTCCGTTGTTCTTCCGTTACCTGGTGGTGTTTCTGCCCGTGGCAGATTACGGTACGAGTTTTATGCTATCCTGAGGCACATCACCACCACCGCCACCACCACCACCAGGACGCTTTTGCTGCTGCCAAACGTACGGTCCGTAATAGGTTTCTCTCAGAGACATAATTCATCTCCTGCCAGGGACCGTATTTTCTTTTATGGCTCGTGTGTAATAGTCTGGAAAGGGCCTTTCGGTTCTGCGTGAGTGAGTGAGTCACGCGGGAGGTATTTATTGGGGGAAGGCAAGAGCTACGGTGAATTATGACGGTTTTGTTGTAGGTGGGCTCAAAATGTCTTCGTTTGCATATTGGATGGGCAAAGAATTTCTTGTTTGTTTGTATTTAACGGATGCACAAGAATATTTTCGATTTTGAATAGTGTTTTTACTTATTAAACAGTTTTTGATGAATCGATTTACGTTTTTATATTATAATTTTTGTTGAAAGCATCTGATATTTTGTTATATATATATATAATATATCATACACACACACACACACACACCACACACATATATATATATCTATATATATCTATATATATATATATATATATATATATATATATATATATATAAGCGAATACCACAGGAAAATGATGGGCAGAAATCCAAGCGCTTTCGTCTTTACTAAGATATTCGCTTACTAAATGAAGTCACGTGCGTCTACTGGATTTTTTTAAGCATATATATATATATATATATATATATATATATATATATATATATATATATAAATTCAGCTGATTTCAACAAAAAATATGATATAAAAAAGTAAATCGATTTATCAGAGAGGTGTAGAAGACTGTGTAAGAGAGAAGATTTGAGTTTGAGATTTGAGAGAGAGAGCGAGAGAGAGAGAGAGAGTGAGAGAGAGAGAGAGGGGGGGGGGAGAGGGGAGGGGGGGGGGCGTGTCTCACAGGTGGATAAGGAGAGGTGACTATAATAGAGGAAGGAGGAATTCCTCTTGTGAAAGATGAGGGAGAGAAAGGAGGGGGAGAGACGTGAATGCAGCAATCAAGTTATATAGTACGTATATATATATATATTTATATATATATATATATATATATATATATATATATAATATATATATATATTATATATTACTTGCCTGCATTCACGTCTCTCCCCCTCCTTTCTCTCTCTCCCTCATCTTTCACCAGAGGAATTCCTCCCTTTCTCTTATTATAGTCACCTCTCCTTATCCACCTGTGAGACATGTCTCCTTCTCCCCCACTCCCGCCCGCCCCACCTCTCTCTCTCTTTCTCTCTCGCTCTCTTAAGTCTCTTTCTCTCTCACACAGTCTTCTACACCTCTCTGTTCACTGATGGGCCAAAAACCACGGATCGCTTCCTAGGAACGTATTGAGGTCACCGGAGACTGGCGTGGCGTGCTTCGAGTTCCTTCCCAACATCTCTTCTTCTTCTTCTTCTTCACCCTCTCTCTCTCTCTCTCTTCCTGACCTTCTCTTCTCGTCTCTTCTCTCTCTCTCTCTCTCTCAATAGGATGAACTAGGATTAGATCCGCATTTTTTTTCATCATCCAGAAGCCAACGGAATTTTGAAAAGGTCCAACATATGTCTCAAGTTCGCGAGTCAATGACAAACAAATGAATGGATGCGGTTGTCGTCGCTTTATTAGTGAACTGATATAAACAAATTCATGCAGGCTTCAAATGAAGCTGTATAGGTTATTGTAAAGCGTCCTCCTACTTGGCATTTATGTTTTTATTTCTCTCTCGTTCTATACACTCCCTCTTTCTCAGAAGCTTCCTTAATCAAGGACTGACTTTTGAATTACACGATTATCTACAAAATTTAACAAATAATAAGTATATTGAACCAAACAAAAACTTCTTTCAGTTTTCTTCTTAAGACTGAAAAAGAAACCCACAAAATTACTGTGTATAACGTGTTTACTTATAAGTATTTACATTTGATTTTACTCGAGTGTTGAGTATCATATTATTTCACGAAAGGATTTTCCTATACAAGAATTTCTTGGGAATTTGAACAACTTATGTTATTTGTTTTTATCAAAGTTTCATACTAACGAATAAGTGGTGCAGAGGTTGATATTGCCTTATTTTATGAAAATAGTTTCGTAAGTTAGTTATTCCATAATGAAATATATGCCATCGTACCAGCCGTAAAATGAATAATGATCTCGTTTTCTCGATCGATAAATGAATAATCGACACATAACCTATTCAGTTTCATACTAGCAATGTCTGAATGAAAATGAATGATAATATTCCTTCACTATTCAATAAATAATTAAATAGATAAAAAATAGATAAATAAACGTGGCTGTGTTTACATAGATCGAATTAAAACTTGCAAAGGAAAGGCGAACCACTATTCACGACAAATCCACTCAAATGCTCAATCGATACGTTAGACTATTAAAAGACACATCTGACTCGCTCTTTCATGCGTTAGACTACGTTATCCACATGTTGGACTGTTAGATTCAACTTCTCGCTTATGGACTTTCGACCGGCGCAGCGGATCAGCAGCTCAGCGCAGTAGCGGGATATTTTTTTTATTTTTTTATTTTCAGTTAACGGAATGATGGCAGTTGCTGGTATTGCCAAGAGACAGGTAGACTGACAGACAGACAGGCGGTATGCATGGTGGATCTTAAAAATGCACAGCTGTTCAGCGGGCGTGAATTTAATTTTTTTTAACTGTTTACTGCTTTTAGTTCAACATATGTGTTTGTATATATATACATGTACACACACACTATATATATATATTATATCTATATAATATATATATATATATATATATATTAATAGAATATTATATAAATCTTTATATTGTTTTATAATAATAATTAATATATATAGATATATACTTATATATATATATATATATACTATATTTATATATATATATTATAATATAATTATAATTAATGTCTGTATGTGCGTAGGTACGTATAAATAAAATTCTTGTCTTATAGTTACATCCTTCAACGAACTTTTGCTCAAGAAAAATGCCCTCTACCCCAATAATAATAATAATAATATAATAATAATAATAATAATAATAATAATAATAATAATAATAATAATAGTACATAGTTCTATTTATATATAAATATGTCTTCTCTAGAGTGCCTTCATTTCATTTTGAACGCATGACCATTTCCCCCTCATGATTTCTGAGAAAATCAGCGTTGTTTTGTTTTGTTAGAAATGAATGCGCTCAGACTGAATGATATAATATATAATTATCAAAGCAATGCTGTCTATTTACGTCTGAAACAGCTGCTGATAAAACATTTGTGCTTATCAAGGAATCTTTCGTTGGTATTGTTTGGTGCATTTCAGCTTCAGATTATACTTTCAGAATCAGATTAAGCGTCCAGCTTTAGATTAAGCTTTCAGCTTTAGATTAGGCTTTCAACATTAAATTAAGCTTTTAGCTTCATATTGAGCTTTCAGCTTTAGACTAAGCTTTCAGTAATAGATTAAGCTTTCGGCTTCACAGTAAGCTGTCAACTTCACATAAAGCTTTCGGCACTAGATTAAGCTTTCAACTACAGATTAAGCTTTCAGCATTACATTAAGCTATCAGCTTCACCTCAAGCTGTCAGGTGCACGTTAAGCTTCTGCGTTTGATTAAACTTCCAGCATTCGATTAAGCTTTCCGCATTAGATTAAGCTTTCAGCGTCATATTTCCTAAGTGGGGCTTTTGCAGCAAAGAGGACGTAACGTACCCTGTGCATTAGCAGTGATAAAGTCCATCTCAGCTGACCTGAAGGGTTAAGCTGAAGAGTCAAGCTGAGGAGTTAAGCCGTGAGCTTTTTTAAGTTATAACAAACTTCCCAACATTGAAATAATATTGTCAACTTGGTTTTAACGTTCTTTGAATAATTGGTAAAGCAACGTTACATTTTATCGTAAAGCCATCTGTGCGTATAAAAGACTGCATTTTTTTCACTTTTAATTTTAAGTAAAATATTTTGTCATAAAACCATCATTTCGTGATATTTATCCCAGTCATTTTTATTCTACATATTCATATACATTGTCTTAATTATAACATCACGTAAACAATTTGGTAATCATTGTTTAAGGATTTAATTCCCTAATATTTCGAGTCACTATACCCTTAAACAGTCCTTAAAATCTCCTGGGGTCTCGGCGCGTGAAGATAAGTGGTCCCAAGTTACCCTAAACCCTAAATTACCCTAAGGAACCCTAACCATATCACCACCTCTCAAACTTCAAAACAGTACCTGGGTTCCCTTTAGGCTACGAAGATAAAGGAGATATGAAAGCATTAAAAGGTTCCCCTGAAAAAAAAAAAAATTCTAAACGTATCGTCTTCTCTCGCTTCGTATCATTTTAAGTAACTGAAGGCAAAGATTGCAAGTGACAAAAAGAGCTCTATCATTATGGTTGGTTTTACTTATAAACTTTCTTTTATTTTAGCACTGAACGTTTTTGTGATATGCTTTACATTGGCGATGATATAAGGTTTAAACGTTACGTATTTTCAATGTGGTTGTCTGATGAAGAAAAAAAAAAGTAGGGTATGAATGTTATAAAATGTTACCTGGAAATATATGTGAATCTTGTATGTATCATTTCCGTGATCAAACTTAAAGTACATATGAGGTTGATTTAGTAACACTGCAAATAGGTAAAAATGATAATTATACACTGGAAACCAAACATTTCACGTTACGGGTCAGGTCCGGTCTACGAACGACGTGTCTAGCAGGAACCGAATCGCGGTGAAACTCGGTACCGTTAGGTTTCCCACGAGTGGTGAAAACTCAAGAAAATTGACGTCAGTGCATTACTCAATATCTGTCATTTTGGATTGGCGTCCGTATGAGGAAACAATGCAATAATCAAGTTAAGTTTTTTGCTTTTGGTGCAGGCACTTCTGATATATCCAGAACCACTTTGATGGTAGCATTCCAGCAAGCACTATATAATGTAGGTCACTGAGATCTCCCCGAAGAAAGACACCATGTGTAAATTATCCAGCTAATAACAATAAAAGTTTGTAAAAACACTCGTCACAGAGTCTACAAATATAAAATAACTATAACAAATACTCGTACATCTACTAGACACAACAGACTCGCAGAATATTACGTTAACAAAGTAACGGGACAGGTTTTAGAAGTTCCGTGGTCGCACCTTACCTTGTCTATCTGGTTGAGTTCCGGCTGCGAAGTATAGAAAACGGGAGGATTGGAAAATACACGTCTAACTCAGACGGAGACCGCTTCCAGAATGAGATCCAGCAGCGAGCGCTGGAGATCTATACCCCGGGAGAGCGCCGGCGTTCCGCTTGGTTTCGGCCGGTTCCCATTTTGTTTCGGTAGAGCACAAAGTCGTTTTATTCGAGAATGCAAGTTGGGGGTTCCTGATGATGACGATCATTTGATTTATCGGGAGAGGATTTTTCCGCTCTGGTTTGTTCTTGCTTCTTTACGATCTTCTAAAGGTTATTAATCTCTCCACCTCTGTTTCTGTTTTATTATATCGATGCTAGTTACAGGTGTTTTCCCATTTGCCGTTTTTAACTCTCTTAATCAGCTTTCCTCCACAAATATGAGCTATATTGTAAAATTCCTACACATTTCATTAAATAACCTGATGCAGCATATATGAAAAACAAAAATGTCGGTGATGAAATGAAGAATGCGAAGAAAGTTGAACAATAAGAGAAAGCTACGTATACAGGAAGCTGAATCGGTGTTAGGTCAGCGCGCAGAATTATTAATGGAGCGTCCATGGGTGATAAGAAAAAGGAAAACCTGGGTCACCAATAATCACCCACAACATCAGAGGAATAAGAAAGACAAGGCTGGGAGGCACATTTTTTTTTTTATGAGGTCGTGAATAACGGATATTAGGGCGATAATTTGATTGATATACAGAAACTGAAGCGTTCTTGATTATACTACTTTAATAAATGAGGATATTTGAAGTGACATCATTCATGAGGACTCTTAGGTGATGGAAAGCTCCAGGCTATGATGGGATCACCACTGAGATGATCACTTCAGCTGGATATTCAATGACACATTGTACGATACTGAAGATTTGATTACAACAATAAATGAATTCAAGGTGTTTGAAATGGAATCAGCAATGAGGAAACTTGGGTGCTAGAAAGCATCAGGCTATGATGGGATCACCACTAAGGTTATTTTAACTGAAAAGTGAAAAGCAAATGGCATCTTGTATGATACTAACTTAGGGGTTGGAAGTTTACAGCAAAAGTACCAAAGAAAGGTGACCTAACTAATTTTATTTATTTCATTGTTTTCATTGATACATAATTAACTACATTGCTAGCAAAGCATTGCTGCTCTAAAGGCTTTAGACTATTCACGAATGCAGTTCATATTTTAATCTAGTCATCGTACAGATATAGTAACGAGTTATGCAGTTCAAAGGGTTAGTCATCAGTCATCTCTCTGATTGTATCTTATGGTTCAGTGATACGCCAAATACAAGAATGAATTCTCTCGACTTGCAAAACCAAATTGAGGACCTTCAAGTGACGTGGTAGCGTAAGAACAGTAATTCAGAGCTTAAAAAACGGTAACTCACGGATTTTGCAGTTTTATATATAAAAAAAAAAACGAAGTAAAAAGTGCTCAGTTATGTAGACAAGTGAATCTTTGTAATATTGTCGAAAATCTATTGCATTCTTGTGTAATGTCGAGAATAATTTTCAGTTTACATGAGGAAAAACCTTAGTTGCTTCATTTTTTCAGTATTTAAAACCTTTTAGTATTGAGAAGGAAGAACTTTTGGCTGGGTCATATTATGTTTGCAGCTTATGTACCTCGCTGTCGAACTTCTCAGTCGCAGAGGTCCTTTATTTCCCCTCACACATATTTGGAATTTAGGACAGTCTCACTGGGGATGTTGTGCAATTGATGCCTCAAAAGTTCAAGCGAAGTTGCAATGCATTACTACCTTAAAAAAAATTTCCTTCTGTTGTAATAATTTACTTACCTTTTTTTTATCTATTTATTTATTAATTTGTTAACTTATTTCTTCTTTTCTAATAAATGGTATCTTCTCTCTGTATTTCCTGTTATGTTGCGTCACTTCTTTCATATTAACACCATATTCTTTGGAGGCTAGAATTTCAAGTCAATGGCCCCTCTGGACTTGATTGTTTCAGATAAATAGGACTGACTTGAAATTCTAGCTTCCAAAGAATATGGTGATCATTTGAAAGAACTGACGCAACATAACAGGAAATACTGAGAAATGATAGCACTTATTAAAGAATAAGATACAGTCAGAGAAACTAGTCCTTTGAACTGCATAATTCGTCACAATATCTATGTAAGAAGACTTGATTAAAATATGAACTGCATTTGTGAATAACTTAAAATCGTTGTTGCAGCAAGGTTTGTTATTAATGCAGCAAAGTTAATTATGTATGATTAAGAATAATTAAATCATAAATAAAACCAGTTATGTCACCTTTTTTGGTATTTTTTTCTGTAAATTCCAGCCCCCAAGTTGTTATATAAGTTATTTTTCACTTTCCAACCATAATAACCTTAATGGTGATCCCATCATAGCCTGATGCTTTCTAGCACCCAAGTTTCCTCATTACTGATTCCACTTCCAAAACTCAAAATTCATTAATTAGTATAACAAAGAAATCTTGAGTATCATACAAGGCGTCATCTACTTTTAACATTTCAGCTAAAATAACTTGGTGGTGATTCCATTCATATCCTGGTGCTTTACATTACCTAAGTTTCTCCCTTACTGATTCCATTTAAAAAATCTCGAATAAATTTTTTTTAAAGATAAATGCAGCTCCAGTAATGCATAGCATGGTTATAGTATGCCTGAAGGAGAGTTGAAAAAATAGATTGACGATATGTCAGGGAATCAATCCATAGGAAAACGAATTCTCCTTGTCTGCCATGATGTTTACTTCTATGGACTGAAGAAGGAACTGCAAGTTCTCAGGATTTTTAGGAACTGACGAACATTTTGGAAAAGGCTGCCGATGAAGAGGGCTTTCTTCATTATTGGTGGTTTCAGGGCATTGAAATTCCAATGATATCAGTCAAGAAATGTAAATGTCCTGCAAGTTTGTTTGGATTCATTCTTTCAATAAATGATGTGAACAGTTTCGTCAATGAAGGTTTCTAACTTGGATGATATAATTTTCTTTGTCTTGTAAGCTTTGTTGAGTTATATAGAACGTTCATTAAGTATGTAAAATAAATAAATAAATAAATAAATACATACATGCATACATACATCCATACATACATACATGCATACATACATACATACATACAAACAATAATAGGAATTCAGCATAGGTATTTCCGTAGTCGCCTACATTCCGACCAACTGCCCTCTGGGTAACGGATTGCCTAGTCATAGTGGCATCAACTTTTTCCATCTAAAGCTTGCTCGTACTTTAAATATGGCAGTTGGCATTTAAAGAGGTGAAATCGTATCTGGTTTGGGAAAGAAGATTCTCTAGTTGGACACAATTGAACTCCAGCCAATATCATCATACATACACACAATAAAAAGACAGACTTAATCGATATGGACTGGAGCATAGTATGCTTGGTTGTTTAAAGCAAATGGAAATATGCAGTTGCATTTAAAGAGTGAAATCGTATCTGTTTTGGGAAAGAAGATTCTCTAGTTGGACACAATTGAACTCCAGCCAATACATCCATGATTATAGTATGTCTAAAGAAGTGTCACTAACCCAGAAAATAACGAATCAATTGACGATATGTCAGGTAATCAGTTCATTGAAAAACGAACTCTTCATGTCTGCCATGATGTTTGCTTCTGTGGATGAAGACGAAGACATGACTGAAGAAGATACTACAAATACTCAGGATTGAAAAATGCTATAATTTTCTATGTCCTGTAAACTTTGTTGAGTTATATACGTTCTTAAGATACAACATACTATACACATACATACATACATACATATACATCATACATACATACATACATACATACATACATACATACATATACTAGGAATTCAGCATAGGTATTTTCGTAGGTCGCCTACATTCCGTTAGCCGCCTGCCCGCCCTCTGGGTAACGGATTGCCTAGTCATAGTGGCATCAACTTTTTCCATCTAAAGCTTGCTTGTACTTTAGAAGGGAAAAGTTGATGACACTATGACTAGTTGGCTCTGAAGAAAATCTGGCACCGGAGGGTAGTTTGTAGGCAACTCTGGAAATAATTATGGTGATGTCTTGTCTTGTCTTTTTATTGTGTGTATGTATGTATGTATGTCAATATAGTCCACAGGAGAAAAGAGAGAATAAAAGACTCTAGTAGCTCGATAATTTCGCCTTCCACCAGGCCTCTTCAAAAGCTTTATCTTCGTGTTATGAAGATTTTATGTATGTATGTATGTATGTATGTAGTATGTATTGTATGTATGTATGTATGTATGTATGTATGTATGTATGTATGTTGCATACTTAATGAACGTTCTATATAACTCAACAAAGTTTACAGGAACATAGAAAATTATAGCATTTTTCAATCCTGAGTATTTGAAGTATCTTCTTCAGTCATGTCTTCGTCTTCATCCACAGAAGCAAACATCATGGCAGACATGAAGAGTTCGTTTTTCAATGAACTGATTACCTGACATATCGTCAATTGATTCGTTATTTTCCTGGTTAGTGAACACTTCTTTAGACATACTATAATCATGGCATGTATTGGCTGGAGTTCAATTATGTCCAACTAGAGAAACTTCTTTCCCAAAACAGATACGATTTCATGTTTAAATGCAACTGCATATTTCCATTTGCTTTAAACAGTCCATATCGATTAAGTCTGTAGGTTTAATATGCATGGCACATTATATTTACTTTATAGCATATCATATAACCCATATTTAGTTTTTAGCATGTCATATAACCTATATTTACATTTTAGCATAACATACAACCTGGCCAAAGACCGACATGAAACAATATTTTTCAAACGGACTGTCTATTCCTACGTCGGTATTTTTCCACATTTGTTGGGGCCATATCACTTACCACAGATACCACAGGAAAACCAATAGACCCCAATTTAAAAATAAACTCAAAATGATACAACGCACAAACTGGAGGAGTGGAGTCCCTCACTGTCTCACTCTTTTCTTGCAATATTTGTAATACTGTGTACAGAATTCCACGCTTATTCTCGATGTTCAACGTCTGAGAGTACTTTCTGAAGGAAAAGGAATTTTACATTCATGACGTAAGTACCTAGTTCCTCGTTAGCGAGCGGTTAACGTGCTCCCCTACCGACTCGGTAGTCCAAAGTTCGCTTCCCCGCTTTGCCGCCGTGGAATCAGATGACTTTATGTCTAGCGAATTACCTAAGTACCTAGTTCCTCGTTGGACGAGTGGTTAACGTCCTCCCCTACCGACTCGGTAGGCTAAAGTTCGCTTCCCCGCTTTGCCACCGTGGAATCAGAGGAATTTATTCCTAGTGATTAGAGATTCATTTCTCGATATAATGTGGTTCGGATCCCACGATAAGCTGAAGGTCCCGTACCTAGGTAACCAGTTGGTTCCTAGCCACGTAGAAGTAGCTAATCCTTCTGGCCATCACTAGGAGAGCTGTTAATCAGCTCAGTGGTCTGGTTGAACTAAGATATAATTAACTTACGTAAGTCCCTATGGGCCGTAAGACTTACATTCTTCAGAGGTATCGCTCTACTTATATCGTTTCCTGACCAACGTTTCGTGTATTTTCCCCGCACGATATTTTTTACGAGAGAAAGAGAAAACACTTCCAAAGACAATTCTGCGACACGAAATTCCAGTACTCAGGTTTCTCACATTTTCTAATTAAGCTAACCGTTCTCCTACCCAGTTTCTATGGCCAGGTTATGCCTTTCCCGCGTAACATGAGGCAGTGGACGCTGCAAACTCTCCAGTTTTTTGGCAAGATCTCTTTGCTCTGCTGTTCCCAATCTTGCCTGCATCCTGTGTCGCTCTCGCCAATGTGAAGTGTTGCAGAAATTCCTGCTTCTATTTCTCCCACAAGGTCGGTTCTTGACTCCTCTTCTGAGCTCGTCATATTCTGCAGGTTGTTGACGGATCGTTGTCTGAAATTAATGATACGATAAGAATAGTATATTTCCAACGGAAAGTATTTGGAAGTTCTCTCTCTCTCTCTCTCTCTCTCTCTCTCTCTCTCTCTCTCTCTCTCTCTCTCTCTCTCTCTCTCTCTCTCTCTCTCGTGTATTTACACATTGTAACATGCATTTCGTATGATATATAATCTTAGTGTTGATATCAATCTGTCGACATATCGCTCATGAATAGAAACAACACCAGCCTTGAGGCTGAGAGCATTTGAAGAGTTGGAAGTGCCTGACTCTTGAGACGTCTGCATCCTGCTGATGGCACTTGCACTCTCAGAAGTTCCAGCTTGAAATCTCTTCTATTTGCACTTTCTTCCAAATGTTTACTGCATATTCGGTGAGTAGGATTGAAATCGTCTCTCCTTCAACGGAGATGAATCCACTTCTGCCTTGTTGTTCAAGGTCTTGAGAGAAACGAAAAAAAAAAAAAAAAAACGAAATGGTCACCCCTTATTTGGCTATTTGTATTGAACCCAATTACTACACAGGTGGCTGGCATACTTAAATAACTGGAAATTAAAATGCCTGGGGAAAGAAGGGATGAAAGTCTACAGGAAACTGCTTTAATATCTGATTTGAAGTTGCAGCCTGGTGGCCTCTGTCCTCCAGTGTACGTCAGATTTGGGGGATAAAGCGCCCCCTCCCACAGAATGACTATACCTATCTTTACCTTGATTCAACCTTAAACGCCCTTATAAGTCTTGGAACTATCTATACCTTGATTCAACCTTAAATACCCTTATTAGTCTTGGAACTCGTATCATAATCGTAGATAATTTTGCAACTCAATAGTTGTTTGGAGATGCACTGTTCTACGTAAAACGTACATAAAAGCTTGTCCAGTACCTGTTTTAACTCCCGTTTACGATAAAGAATGACGATTTATGAATCAATTATTTATTCGAGGCTTCGAAAACGACTTAAATAGCTCTCATCTAAAAAGAAAAAGCAAGATTTATGAATAATCTATTCGTTGGAAGGTTCAAAAGCCACTTAATAGCTTTCATCTTATAAAAAAAAAAAAACAAAAAAAAAAAAAAAGCAATTTTAAAACAAAGCTTTTGAATCCTCCGTCCCACCTGAGTGACTCCAACTCCTACCGAAGTAATTATCTCGAGGGGCCGCGCATGCTAAAGAGACAAGCGCAATTGCGCTTAAAAGCGCCAGAAAAAACCGCAGGCATGCATGGTCAGGTACTTGTACTTTATCTCATGTACCTGAGGTCAGGGATGCTTCGAAAATCATCGCTTTGATTATAACGATTCTACGCTTTTGAATCGAATTGGGTCAGTGATGACTGGTTGAAGATGTTGCATTAATATAGTTTTAGGTTTGTGATGTGGTTCAATTTCTCTTCTCTCTCTCTCTCTCTCTCTCTCTCTCTCTCTCTCAAAAAAAAAAAAAAAAAAAAAAAGTAAAAAGTAAAATAAAATTACAAATAAAAAAAAATTAATAAAAATTAAGGATTTCTGTTTTAAATTGTAGTAGGTTTAGTATATAAATGATTTCCTTTCGTAAACAATGTTGGATCCCATTTACTAGAAAAAAATAAATAAAAAAATAAATAAAATTTCAATCTGAAGAGATTTTATAGTAACAGTAGTATTAATATTACTAAATGTTATTAACAGAATTATAATTTCCTTGCCGTGTTTTCATTAATCATATTACGCCAATGGCGAGTCTCTTCACCGACAAGAAAAAGAATTAAGAAAAAGATTTGCTTTCAGTATTCAGTAACCGTGGTATTAATCACAATACGAGTAGTAGTAGTAGAAGAATTATCAGTCTTCGCAACAGCTCTTTTGAATGTCCCTGCCACCAGCTGATTTCTCGCGACACGATAAGCGAAAGAAGATTTTAAAATAACTAGTAGTAATTTCAATAATGGTCGTTGTAACGGCTCGTCCAATGGCACTGTCGCTAGGTCGTCTCTCGCCTTACGAGAAGAAGAAGAAGAAGACGAAGAATCTTCATCTTCTTTTATTTTCCGGTGGGAAGTGGAGTGAGTGAGCTCCGATTCGAAAGCGCGCTCTCATCTCGAACTAAGCTGACACAGCGGAGTCGCGCAGACTGGGCGTATTTTATCTTATTTTATTGTATCTTATTTTTTTCTAAACCACGGTGATTGTGACTTTTTTCCTCTTCATTGGTTTGTTCTTTTTGTATAAATGTTTGTAACGGGATTCGTTTGGGAATACGCCAGAGAGCTGGCTATTAGCTGTGTGTTTTAGTTTTAGGATTTTTAAACATGTTTTTTTACTGTCGTTACGTGATATTATTATTATTATTATTATTATTATTATTATTATTATTATTATTATTATTATTATTAGTTATTATGATGATGATGATGATGATGATGATTATTATTATTATTCTAGAACATACCTTCTTTCAACCATGTTTTATTCAAACACTGGCAGAATTTACAGAATTGATTTTATACAAAATTCTTTCAAATGAGAATTGAAAGAATTTTGTATAAAATCAATTCCGTAAATTCTGCCATTGTTTTTGATAAATCCTATTATTATTCATTATTATTATTATTATTATTATTATTATTATTATTATTATTATTATGATTGATGATTTATGATGATGATGATGAGATGATGATGATGATATGATGATGAGATTATTATTATTCTAGAAACATACCTTCTTTCAACCATGTTTTATTCAAAACACTGGCAGAATTTACAGAATTGATTTTATACAAAATTCTTTCAAATGAGAATTGAAAGAATTTTGTAAAAAATCAATTCTGTAAATTCTGCCATTGTTTTTTAATAAATCCTGTTATTATTTATTATTATTATTATTATTATTATTATTATTATTATTATTATTATTATTATTATTATTATTATTATTATTATTGAATTAATGAAGAAACAGACGTAAAATTGAATGTTGACATAGAAGGAACTAGGAAGAGTACGTGGTAATTATGAATATTTGTGACAAACTTATAGAAAGATATGAGATAAAGATTTCGAATAACAGCCAGGTTGCCACATTTTCCATCCGCAATTGATAAGTTTACCGATTAACTTTTCTTTTGCAGTTTATAAAAACTTGAAGCGCAGAGTCACGAAGAGGGCAGAGAGATGCCATGGGCACCAATAACCCCATTCTAGACCCATTTCCTAACTTTAGTTAATTTTCTCAATTTTGACCCAGACCAATTTCATGACGATTTGGTTGACAAATGAATTAGTTTCGGGGAAGATAAAGATACATTAAGAGGACACTGTTGAATTCCCTTTAAGATTTTCATAAGATGTATCACCGTAGTGCCTCAGTGAGAGAGAGAGAGAGAGAGAGAGAGAGAGAGAGAGAGAGAGAGAGAGAGAGAGAGAGAGAGAGAGAGAAATTATTCTGGTGACCCTCTTGCTGTATGAGATATCGTAGGCTTAATTGACACCTGTCACTGGGATGTTTAATTGTTATTGAACACTAAATTTGACCACATGTTATATAGTCTTGGTTGTGAGCGTTTTGTCTTTGCTTGAATTTAGGTTGTTATAACTTCTTGAATTTAGGCTAAAAGTTCCTAGACTTAGGGAATAAGTTCCTAAATTTAGGTTTTATATCTTCCTGGTTTTTGGTTATAAATGGATAAACTTTGATTTTACATCTTCCTCGATTTAGGTTATGGTCTCTCCTAAATTTAGGTAATGACTTTTCCTAAATTTAAGTAATATCCTTCCCTAAATATAAAATGTGTTTCTTCCTAAATTTAGGTTGCGTCCGTTCCTAAATTTAGATTTTATATCCTCTTAAATTTAAAGTATATCCCTTCCTAAATTTAGATTTCATATTTTCTAAACTCTATATTCAGGTAATGCCATTTCCTAAATCCAGATTTTATCTCTTCCTAAATCAAGGTTGGATATTTTTATCTTTCTAAATGCAGCCTGTGTCCTCTCCTAAATTTAAGTTTTGATTCTCCCTACATTTAGGGTATGAATGCCTAAATTCAGATTGTGCACCTTGCTGAATCTAGATTAAGTTTTTGAAGAATTCTATTTAGCTATTGGATTTGATATTGGTTCTCATCCTACAACAGCAGTGTCTTGAAAAAGATCTTCATAATCTCTCTCTCTCTCTCTCTCTCTTCTCTCTCTCTCTCTCTCTCTCTCTCATTTCATCTCGCGTGATGAAATGAACATTTTTAAAAGATTTTTCTTCAGATATCACATCGTCACGTCAAACGTTCGAACATGAGACAATAATAAAAAATTATTTTTTTTATGAAGTCTAAAATATTTAGAGGGGAAGTTGATCTCAATGAATAAATTAATTCATGTAAATAGAATAAGGTATGTTGCGATTGGAGTAAAAAGAGTTAATTATAGATTTTTATAATCTGGTAAAATAGAAATATACTTAAATTAAACAAAAATTTAGAAATAAAATATTCCAAAAAAATAATAGAATTATTAAATAGAATAAGCTAAAATATTATCATATATAATAAAATCTCTTAAAACGTACTTAAATTAAACAAAAATTAAGGCTAAATATTAAAAAAATGAATAGAAAATGAATAGATTAAATACACATTAAAAAGAAAGCGTACACTTAAATTAAAAACAAAAGTTAAAGACTAAATATTCCAAAAACTTTATTATTATTATTATTATTATTATTATTATTATTATTATTATTATTATTATTATTATTATTATTATTATTATTATTATTATTATTCAAAGATGAACCTTATTCATATGGAACAAGCTCATTAAAGGGGCCCATTGAAAGAGGAGATATCATTTATTAGGAAAACAGACAAACTAACACATTACAAAAATGAATAATAATGTAAATAAAATCTTAAAATACAATTTGAATTGCATCAGGATAGTAATGCAATGCATCTTCGCTTGAACTTCTGAATAGAAAAATTAATAAAATGAATGTTCAGAAAAAAGGAAGATGATGAATCTCTCTCTCTGTTTTTGAAGGTCGCTGGGAGGAACCGCTATTTTCGGCAGAATTCGACAACACTGCGGTAGTCTTGAGGTTTCTATGCTAGGCGCCGCACACCGGTATCTCCTGACCACAGAGTGCTCTCTCTCTCTCTCTCTCTCTCTCTCTCCTACTCTCTCTCTCTCTCTCTCTCTCTCTTGTAAGCATACTTCCATTTGTTTTGGAAGTGTGTAAGATATGCATTTGTATCAGAAATTGTTAGGAAAATGAAATAAAGATAATACAATATATAGATATATATATATATATATATATATATATTACATATACACACACATACAATATATAGAATATATAATATATATATTATTATATAATTATATATATATATATATATATATATATATATATATATATTATATAATATATATATATATATATACTATATATTAATACTATATATATAACTTACTCACATACATACATGCATACTTTAACATATGCATATGTATATTCCCTATTAACATGTCCAGTGCCCATTTTTTTGTAAAGGTCGTTTATCCCATAATCTGTAAGATAAAGCAACTAATAATAATAATAATAATAATAATAATAATAATGTTCTTAAAACAGAATTTATTATTGTTATTATTATTATTATTATTATTATTATTATTATTATTATTATTATTATTATAATATTACAGATTCTATTACTCCATCTGTTCCGGGCAGTATTTATAGAGTCCATCTGGACTGTATAAAATTTCTTGTAGCCCAATTATGCAATTATAGAGAGAGAGAGAAGAGAGATGACGAGACCGAACTGAGAGAGAGAGAGAAAGACGAGAGTTGAGACGAGAGAGAGCTTTTCGTGTTGCAAGTCTTTTTAGGGAAATATTTCGGCCTGTCAGATGTCTCTAATCAAAATCCGTACGACAGATGGCGAAACTAGACCTGTTTCACATAATATTTTTGTCGTATCTTTTTAGAAGTTTCTACTCGGCTAATGATTTATTTAATACTATCGCTATAGTGCCGTTTTGAGTGTCCAGATTGACTGGTACAGTCAGTTTCTATGTGGTTCTTGTCTTGGTTTGTTTAAGTAATTATTAATAGTCGGATTTTGTAGACCTATACAAGCGTCCCATAGGCTACAATAGTTATTATGTGTCATTTTGAACAGTAAGCTGGTGGTGGTATATTAAACAAGCACATATGGTTGTTTTTTTTATGACAAAGCTCTGTACAAGCAAAAACTGCCTGTACAGGCACTGTGTTTTATGACAAAACTCGGTTACAAGCAGACTCTAGCATTATCGAGCTGAAGCATAAAAAATGAAACAACAAAATTATTATGTGAAACAGGTTTAGCTTCGCCATCTGTCGTACGAATTTTGATTAAGGACATCTGACAAGTCGAAAATTTTCCCTAAAAAAACTTTTTTTTTCTCTCTCTCTCTCTCTCTCTCTCTCTCTCTCTCTCTCTCTCTCTCTCTCTCTCTCTCTGCCATAATTGGGCTACAAGAAATTTTATACAGTCCAGATGGACTATATGAATACAGTTCACAATAGGTGAAGTAATAGGAATCTTGTACTTTCATCATCATCATGCATCATAATGATAATAAAGGTGAATAATAATAATATAATCTAATTCAATACTACTAATAATAAATAATAATAATAATAATAATAATAATAATAAATTCTGTTTTACATATTATAAGATATACGACCATTTTTTATGACGAAACTCTGTTGCAAGCAACATCTTATGCTACTAAGGCTGTTTTTGATGAATACTCTCTGTTACAAGCTAATTCTCGCAGTGCAGGCACCGTGTTCTCCCTTACAAACAAAAAACTTCCAGTAGAAGCACGGATCATAAGGTGCCTTTTGCACACCTTTGGTTACAAAAATGAACAAATCGAACCAGTAATCACAGTCGTTTATTGCGTTTACGAACAGTTTATCAGGATCGAAACGGTCCCACTCCCAGCGCAAATGAACGAGAAGAAGAAGAAGAACTCCTCCAGGTGTCCAGGGCTCTAAATGGCGCTCGCTCTCTGAAGCGCTTGAGCGGATCCTGGCGAGACTTGTCATCAGAAGCGGTAACAGAATTCACGCCGTGTCATTACGATTCCCAGTCGCTTTTTGGCTCGCTTGTAAAGCCGCTTTAGACCAATGGTTTGTAGGAAGACCAAATCAGAGCATAAATCACGTTTTTAGAGCATGGCTCTGTACAGGTTACTTCGGACTTGACAGAGTGGTTTTTCAGGTCTCAGATTAGACCGGTGTTCAGAGAGCACGATGCTATGGAAATTGCCTTAGACCTATGTGATTTTCAATGCCTAAAATCAGACCAATTCAGAGATTCTGTCATGTTTTTACAACATGATCTTGTACATGGAGACATGGAATTCGCCTTAGACCTATATGTTCTCCTTCATTGCCTTTAAATAGAATTTTTACTGTTTTTTTTTCTAGCTTTTATAAAGAAAATTACCGCCTTTGATGTTTAGCTAGATGTAGGTCTAGGCTATGACTTTAGACCACGTCTTATAATTTTATTTCGAAGATCTCTGGACTAGAGGAGTCTATAGACTATAACTAGATATATTATCTAGAATGATTTATGCTACGGCTTACGGCCTTCAAGTCCTGATATCAGAAAAAGTCCTGAAATACTTCAATAGCTCTCTAAATATCTAAGGCCAAACTCGTCACGAAGGCACTCAAGCAATTTCGCAAGATCTCTCGCCATTACGTGATGGACTCTGTATAAAGACAAAATAACGGCACATCGTATTATAGGCTAAAATTACATTCACAGATGAGCTGATTATCACTGATTACTTACTGACGTCATTCAGAATCGTGGCTAGCACACCGTTTCAGCGTGCCAGCGTCCAGCATACGGTAATCACCGAGAAACAATACGAGAAAATAGACAAGAAACTTAGTGGTGGTTCTCTCAGAGTAGGATATCACATGAGCCATTAAGAGGACGCAAAAATAAGTCCCCGTAATATATCCTGCAAATCCTTCTTCTTCCAAAGGATGCGAACAACGGAATCCTAAAGAATTCAGGAAGGATGAGAATGCTGAATGATTTATGGCTTTTTTTATCATCTTCCTCTCCAGAGATGCGCAATGGAGGATGTAGCGATTTTTTGCACGGATGCGATAGGTATATATCTATATATATACATGTATATATGAATATATACATACACCTATTATTTATGTTATAAATCACATGCATACCTATATACCATGTATAGCAAAACTGTCTCCATATGTGTGTGCGTGTATGTCTGTACGTTCTGAAAGCATACCAGTAGGACAATACTTCTTATTAAAAGATATACATACTTATATATTTTCATATGCCGTCACTAAACAGGCCATTGGGTCTGTCCCGCTCATCTGCCTCTTTAGTATTCCACTACTAGGTGTACCCTCTCTCTCTCTCTCTCTCTCTCTCTCTCTCTCTCTCTCTCTCTCTCTCTTTCTTGGTTAGGGTGACAAGTTGTTGCTTGACGCTTAGTGACAAGATTAACATAGGATGTCGCAGAGTGATATGTACTGAATAACAGAACACATTTCTCTCTCTCTCTCTCTCTCTCTCTCTCTCTCTCTCTCTCTCTCTCTCTCCCTTGGGACGATACCCAACTTCGTTGTTGACCTTAATCTGTTGTAGGTTAAGTTTTCCTACTAGGGACTAACAATTCCAGTTATTATTATTATTATTATTATTATTATTATTATTATTATTATTATTATTATTATTATTATTATTATTCTGAAAACATTGGCAGATCACCAAATACCTTTATTATTATTATTATTATTATTATTATTATTATTATTATTATTATTATTATATTATTATTATTTTTATTATTATTATTATTATCATTATTATTATTATCTGAAAACATTGGCAGATCACCAAATACCATTTATTATTATTATTATTATTATTACTATTATTATTATTATTATTATTATTATTATTATTATTATTATTATTCTGAAAACATTGGCAGATAACCAAATACTTTTATTAAAACTTTATTATATTATTTAATATATTATCATCATCACTGACACCTCTTCCTAATCTCTCCCAGGCAGAATCAGCGCAGTACCAAACACCTGTAATCACAGGTATACATCTGTTCTAATTATACATTATCTTCGTGTATAGTATACCTGTTGCCGTGTGGCCTCAATTTCTTGTTTATCGTTATTCTCTCTCCGTTGCTTTCTGTTGTCTCTCTCTCTCTCTCTCTCTCTCTCTCTCTCTCTCTCTCTCTCTCTCTCTCTCTCGATCCGTTATGTGTGCATATGCCTTTTGGGGCGATATTGTACTTTGTGTCTTTGTCGAATAAAGAAATATATGTGTTATATATATGCATTTATACGTTATGTCTATGATTGATATATATATATATATATATATATATATATATATATATATATATATATATATATATATATTGATACTCTCTCTATTTGTTAACTATATAATCCCTTCTGCAGTATTCCTCTTTTAATAGCTTTCGCCTACCAGTGCTATAGCTCTCTCGCTCTCTCTCTCTCTCTCTCTCTCTCTCTCTCTCTCTCTCTCTCTCTTCCCCACGTAGAGATAGGAGGAGGAGGAGGAGGAGGAGGAGGAGGAGGAGGAGAGGAGGAGGAAGGAGGAGGAGGAAGGTTCAGTAGTTCCTCAAAGTTAACGGTTCTCGAGCGAGAGTCCCGCTATATGCGGTATAGAAGAAGTCAGCCGTCCAGCCGGTGAGCTTCCCATTGTAAATACTTGGTAGTATCTGTACAGAGAATATATATATATATATATATATATATATATATATATATATATATATATAAT
>NC_061103.1:36638867-36661367 GCF_015104395.2 Macrobrachium nipponense
TTTAGTCTATCACGGTCCTCCATTCGACTGGGTGGTATTTATCGTGGTATTTATTATTATTATTTATTTTTTTTTTTTTTTTTTTTTGCTCTATCACAGTCCTCCAATTCGACTGGGTGGTATTTATAGTGTGGGGTTCCGGGTTGCATCCTGCCTCCTTAGGGTAGTCCATCACTTTTCTTACTATGTGCGCCGTTTCTAGGATCACACTCTTCTGCATGAGTCCTGGAGCTACTTCAGCCTCTAGTTTTTCTAGATTCCTTTTCAGGATCTTGGGATCGTGCCTAGTGCTCCTATGATTATGGGTACGATTTTCCACTGGCATATTCCATACCCTTCTTATTTCTATTTTCAGATCTTGATACTTATCCATTTTTTCCCTCTCTTTCTCTTCAACTCTGGTGTCCCATGGTATTGCGACATCAATAAGTGATACTTTCTTCTTGATTTTGTCAATCAACGTCACGTCTGGTCTGTTTGCACGTATCACCCTATCCGTTCTGATACCATAGTCCCAGAGGATCTTTGCCTGATCGTTTTCTATCACTCCTTCAGGTTGGTGCTCGTACCACTTATTACTGCAAGGTAGCTGATGTTTCTTGCACAGGCTCCAGTGGAGGGCTTTTGCTACTGAATCATGCCTCTTTTTGTACTGGTTCTGTGCAAGTGCCGGACATTCGCTTGCTATGTGGTTTATGGTTTCATTTTTTGTATTGCACTTCCTACATATGGGAGAGATGTTATTTCCATCTATCGTTCTTTGGATATATCTGGTTCTTAGGGCCTGATCTTGTGCCGTTGTTTATCATTCCTTCAGTTTCCTTCTTGAGCTCCATCTATCGTTCTTTGGATATATCTGGTTCTTAGGGCCTGATCTTGTGCCGTTGTTTATCATTCCTTCAGTTTCCTTCTTGAGCTCTCCCCTCTGTAACCATTGCCATGTGTCATCGCTGGCCAGTTCTTTAGTCTTTCTCATGTATTGTCCGTGCATTGGTTTGTTGTGCCAGTCCTCTGTTCTGTTTGTCATTCTCCTGTCTCTGTATATTTCTGGGTCTTCGTCTACTTTTATCAGTCCTTCTTCCCATGCACTCTTGAGCCACTCGTCTTCAATGGTTTTCAGATATTGCCCCAGTGCTCTGTTCTCGATGTTGACGCAGTCCTCTATGCTTAGTAGTCCTCTCCCTCCTTCCTTTCGTGTTATGTATAGTCTGTCCGTATTTGCTCTTGGGTGTAGTGCTTTGTGTATTGTCATATGTTTCCTAGTTTTCTGGTCTATGTTGCGGAGTTCTGCCTTCGTCCATTCCACTATTCCTGCGCTGTATCTGATAACTGGTACTGCCCATGTGTTTATGGCTTTTATCATATTTCCGGCATTGAGTTTTGACTTGAGTATCCCCTTGAGTCTCTGCATATATTCTTTCCTGATCGTGTCCTTCATCTCTTGGTGTTTTATATCCCCTCCTTCCATTATTCCCAGGTATTTGTATCCAGTCTCAAAATATGTGTTTGATGTTGACTCCAATCTGGTAGCGTTTATCCCTTCAGTCCTTGTTACTTTACCCTTTTGTATGTTGACTAAGGCGCATTTTTCTATTCCAAACTCCATCCTGATGTCCCCAGATACAATCCTTACAGTCTGGATTAGGGTATCTATTTCCTTGGTGCTCTTACCATACAGCTTGATGTCGTCCATGAACATCAGATGGTTGATTCTGTTGCCTCTTTTCTTGAGTTGGTACCCAGCATCCATCTTCTGTAGTACTTTTGTCATGGGAATCATGGCTACTACGAAGAGCAGTGGGGACAGTGAGTCGCCCTGGAAGATCCCTCTCCTGATATTAACCTCTGCTAGTCTTATTCCAGAGCTTGTAAGTATTGTATTCCAGTTGTGCATTGTATATTTGAGGAAGCTGATGGTGTTTTCCTCTGCCCCATATATTTTCAGGCATTCTATTAGCCATGTGTGTGGTATCATGTCGAAGGTTTTCTTATAGTCTATCCATGCCATGCTTAGGTTGGTTTTCTTTCTCTTACTGTTCTTCATTACCATTTTGTCTATCAGGAGCTGGTCTTTTGTGCCCCTACACTTCCTTCTGCAGCCTTTCTGTTGGTGGGGGATGGTGTTTGTATCCTCTAGGTAGTTGTATAGCCTTTCGCTGATGGTACCTGTTAGTAACTTCCACATTATTGGTAGGCAGGTGATAGGCCTGTAGTTACTGGCTATATTTCCCTTACTCATGTCTTTCTGGACTAAGGAAGTTCTTCCTGTGGTCATCCATTTGGGCGCATGGTGATTTGTGATACAATGCTGGAGTTGTTCTGCTATTCTTGGGTGTAGGGCCTTGAAGTTTTTGAGCCAGTATCCATGGACTTCATCGGGACCTGGGGCTTTCCAGTTTGGCATTTTCTTTAGTTGGTGTCTGACTGTGTCTTATCGTATGTCCGTTAATCTTTGTTTTATTCTCCCTGTTTCTTCTGCCTTGACTTCCTGGAGCCATGTTGCATGTTTGTTGTGTGATACCGGATTGCTCCATATGTTTTCCCAGAGTCTCTTACTTGGTTCGGCTTCAGGAATTTCTGGGTGGTTATCTTCCCCTCTTAGTTGGCTGTATAGTCTTTTCTGGTTGGTTCCGAATAGTTTGTTCTGTTGGTATCCCTTATTCCTGTTCATGTATCGTTGGATCTTATGTGCTTTGGCCTTAAGCCTCTGTTTTACATCCTCTATTGTGTTGTTTAGTCCCCTCTCGTGTACTTTGTATTTCTCGTTCAGTTCCTCCCTTGTTTTCTTGCTTCTTAGCCTTTTTTTGCCATCTCTTTCAGTTTACTCAAGTCAGATCTCATCACCATGATTTGCTTTTCCAGGCGCCTTTTCCAAGGCGGTTGCTGTTTTGGTTTCTGTTGGGTTTTTCTTTATGTTCCTTACTTGGTCTGCCAGCCTCTGCTCTGTTTGGGGGGTGTTATTCCTCTCATTCCAGATGCTGACCAACCTTCTTCTATATCCTCTCTCCGTCGGGTTGCTTCTGAAGTAGCATCTCCATATTTCCTTATTTTCTTCTCTCGTCCATTTCTTCCTCTGGTTTGCGTCTGTAGCTCCAGTCTCTGGTTGTTGGTTACTGTCGTTGTGGTGGTCAGTTGCTGGATGACGACCTCCAAGTACCTGACCGTCTTCCCCTTCAATTGGGTTGAATACCTGGCTGCCGGACGAAGCTCCTCTGTTGCCAGAGGTTCCATTTACGTCGTTGTCGTTTATTCCTTCATTTCTTTCCATCATTGCTGAGTTTTGCTATTTAACCCATAGCTGGACCCTACCCCATCAGGAATAGGTACTCATTTACAGCTGAGTAGACTGAGGAAATTATGGTAAAGATTCTTTCCCAAGAAATCAACGCCGAGGAGAGCGGTCACCCATCCAACGACTGACCAGCCCCAATGTTGCTTAACCAGTCAATTGACGACCTAACCCACTCTGCCATGGCGCCACATTCTTATTATTATTATTATTATTATTATTATTATTATTATTATTACTTTTTTTAATCTATCACGGTCCTCCAATTCGAATGGGTGGTATTTATAGTGGTATTTATTATTATTATTATTATTATTATTATTATTATTATTATTAGACATACACACATACATACATACATACATACATACATACATCAAATAAATCCGTGCAATAGAAAGAAATCACATTCAAACGTGAACAAACTCTTCTTCTTCTTCGGTGACAACACAAGGAATTCAGAGTAAAACCATACCAGCCTTTCACCCGTGAACCAGACGATCTCTTATGGACTTTCGTTATAGCGATAAACCACTTCGTTTGGCCACCCGCTAATTGCTGCTGTTACGGCCGTGGGGTTGGAGGGAAGGAGGAGGGAGAGAGAGAGAGAGAGAAGTTGAGGGAGTTCTCAATTGAAGGGAAACAGCACGAAAAGAATGACTTCTCAAATTTTTTTTTTTTTAAGGAGGAAATAAAATAGCAACGCCCTAAGTGGATGGCGCGCGGAGGTGGCCTATGTCTGTTTCACGAGAGATCACAGTAACTGATTGTTTAAAGTGAAGATGTTCTGTCATTTTTCGATTTAATTTCCTTGTTTATTTATTCTTGAACGTAATAATTAATAAATTAAGTAATATGTACATTTATCTGCTTATTGACATTGTTTTTTATTGCTTTATCCGTATGTCTTACCATAACTTCATTTTTGGCTCTCAAACATATATATTGAAGTAAGTAACATGGCAATCCAATTATCTCTAATACATTCACTTATTTATTTATTTATTTATTTGCATATCAATTCATACGTTTTACAATAACTTTTCTTTGGCTCGCGAACAAATACGTTAAAGTAATTAGCATGACAATCCAATAAATGGGAGAGAGAGAGAGAGAGAGAGAGAGAGAGAGAGAGAGAGAGAGAGAGAGAGAGAGAGTATAGCACTATACTTCATGGGAAAACGAAAAACGGAAAATTAAATTTAGTCGTTACAAAATGGGCCATCGAATTCTTCAATGCCTCACATACACCGGAACGTGATTGGGGAGAGAGAGAGAGAGAGAGAGAGAGAGAGAGAGAGAGAGAGAGAGAGAGAGAGAGAGAGAGAGAGTAATGATAATAATAATCTAAACATCATTTTAATCTATCACTCAAAGATGAATATAACAGAATAGAATAAAAAAAAATCCCTTTTCTTCTCAAAATTTTTTTCAGGTCGATTTCCTAAAAGTACGGAGTCCAGGACCAAAGGGCGCTCCTGAAATCGAAGGATGGGCGTACCTTGTCTCGTGGGCGTACGCGCTTGATTGCGCACCCACGCGTGCGTTCATTGCACCTCCTCGGAGGAGTCTGGGACATAGTCTCCTGAGGAGTATGTGCTAATTGTAAAGGATTTTTTTTATGTGTAGGATCTGGGAGTTTCGGATCTGAGACGCTCTCTCTCTCTCTCTCTCTCTCTCTCTCTCTCTCTCTCTCTCAGATATAGTAATTGAATTTGTTAACGAGAATATACATCTCTCTCTCTCTCTCTCTCTCTCTCTCTCTCTCTCAAACACGCACACTTCCAAATCCTCATATATGCATAGCTGTCCATCTCCTCAAACATACCAGCTGCCAGCGTCATGTTCAACTCGTCTCCGTCATGTCTTAATTGTTTCTACGAAGATACGGACACGTACGTTACTCGTACGTAACTGGCCTTATACACCATCCACTAATCAGCTGACTCACTTACTGTACGTGATGACGTCACGCGAATAAAACGGTTGATAGTGACTGATGGTGATCGATGCTTATACAGTGACTTGCTTGAGATGGGAAGCTCGGGTGAGGTCATGACATTATATTTTTGGGTTTTCCGTATTTCTGGTCATTGTCACTGTCTTCTTTTACATCGTTATTGGTTTCATAGTGCAATGTCAGTGATGTAGTGTCATTGTAATTATGGTGATATATATATTATAAATATATATGGATATATATATATATATATATATATATATATATATTTATATATATAGACATACATATTAAAATCAATATCAAGTCCTCCAATTTGTCTCTGGAATTTTACTGTTACTCTGTGTCTCCTGTTACCATGATTCACACATTTCCTCTGACGTAGATACAATTCATCATCTGATGATTTCACGTCATAATTCCTTTTTAAGATTTATATAAAGGATTCTAACTAATTATTCTATTCTCAATTCCTTTCTGATACGTCCGTGTCTACCCTCAAAAAGGATCTATTAATTATCACGCACCGTACGTACGTAAGTACAACGACTTTGAAAGAAATTATCTATTAAAAATGTTGATCTGATGTTTGGAAAGATATTTTAATTCTTTGGGATGTGTAAATAAGGTTGTGAATCTGTGTAGACAAATGTGCTTTCGATGTATATAGGCCTTGTTCAGGCCTGTGTATGGTTTTGTATTCATATGGACAAATTATACAGACAGACATACATACACACACACACACACACACACACACACACACACATATATATATATATATATATATGTATATATATATATATATATAAACATATATACTATATCTTAATAATTATATATTAGTAAAATATCTCAACCTTAAATATCATTATATATATATATTTATATATAATATATTTTGGTATACTCTAATATATATATATATCTATATATATAATAATATAATATCATAATCTATATCTAAACAATTAAATAATACATATTAGTATATAATATAATTATATTATAATATATATAATATATTACTCTATATTATAATTATATATCTATCGCAGAAATATGGAACTTGATGAATATATATATATATATATACACATATATAGTATATATATATATATATATATATATATATATATATATATATATATATATATAAAGACAAATACCGCAAAGGAAATAGAAACATTGGAGTGATGCTAGGCCTTACGACTTCCTGACCTTTTTACTTAACTAGTAAGGACAGGAGGTCGCAAGCCCTAGGAACACTCCATTATTTCTCTTTCCTTTGCGGCATTTTTCTTTATTTGTATTTGTGTATATACATATACATATATATATATATATATACTATATATATATATACTATATATATATATATATATATATATATATAATATATATATATATATATTATATATATCAAGGAATTCGTTATCTCCAGTGAATTGCGTTATTTGGCGTACACTCAGACAAACAGACCGAGTCCCTTAATTCCCAGAAAACTATACATTATTCAGAGAGAAACCCAGTCCATCTGATTCGCGAATTCCCAATCTCCAAAGAATTATATTTGTACTTCCTTAATCTTGCACATTACCTTTTGGTATCTGCAAAGAATTTTCACCCTTAAATAAACAAACCATAAAACTATTTAATTTTGCTGTTGCATTTATTGTAGGAACATTGAATGACGCTGAATTATAATTGTTTATATTTCTTTATTAAGAATGTTTCATATATCATAAACATATTTACTGTTCTGGATAGAGGCAAACATTATGTTTCGTATTTACAAACACTTATACGGATGATAAAGTTGTTCAAACAAGAAAGTATTCCATGCTCTGAATGGTCTATTCTTATTATTATTATTATTCAGAAGATGAACCCAATTCATATGGAACAAGACCCCCAAAGAGGCAATTGACTTGGAATTGTTAGTCCTCCAAAGATTATTATGGTGTTCGTCCTGAAGGAGTAACATTAGGCAATGGGAGATACAGAAAGAGTATCAGATATTTTGAAAAGATAAAAATGTAAGTATATTATAAAACGCGAAGAGAATTGCTTGAACTTTTGAGCCTCCAGATAAAATAGGGAAGATAGAAATAAATAAATGAATAAATAAATGAATAAATAAATAAATAAATAAAATGTAAGTGAAATGTTCAAATATAAGTTGAATTGTATTTGGGTGGTAATGCATTGCATTTTAGCTTGAATTTCAGAAAGTTCCAACCTCACGACGTCCTCTGGTAGTCTGTTTCACAGTCCAACGGCGTACTTAAGAGACATAAAGAGTAACTCCATTCTTTTGCATACTCCATTCACGGTCAAATTCTTGCAAAAATTGCCCCTTTAACGCATAATGGCGACTACTGGCTTTGAGCAATCAGACCGCATATTTGTCATCTTCCTTCTGAGAGAGAGAGAGAGAGAGAGAGAGAGAGAGAGAGAGAGAGTAATAACTCTTAGTCACTTCCTATCAGTACGGGATCCATCGTCATGACAGGGGAAAAGGGTTGAGGTTTCGTTGACCTAGCATTTATCTATACCGTATCAATACCGTATCATTACCGTTTAATGCCCAATTTTCCTGGAAGTGGATATACAGGACGCTTTGCTGCTGCTGTTCCATTTTTCTTTTCCATACCTTTCTGGAAATCTCTCTCCTGGAACGGAGTCTGTGACCTCTGATGTTGTGATACCAGTTGGGCATTGAGTGTGTATGTGTGTGTGTGTGTGTGTGTGTGAGTCTAGGTTTAAATTCTGAACTTTGATTATGTCTGAATTTAGTTTCAGATTGTGATTCCTTGTGTTGTTGTGTTATTTATGCAAAATATGAATAATCTTTAAGCTTTACTGCCGCAGGTTATTCAGTTTTTGTCATTGGAAGAACTATTGATTAATAATTCATTTCAATGATTAATAATTAGACTGAAAGCAACAGTCAGTTAAGGCTTCCAGTTTCCTTAATGTCAGACGAAAAATGAGATTCATTCGTATGGAGCTTGATTGTCCTCCCAAAAAAAGTCCTTTCTGGGATCCTCTGTCCTCAAACCACAGTAAGCTTAAGGTTCTCTAATTTTGGGTCTAGATTATGCCTGGACATAGTAAGTAGTTAGGCCTAGGGTTTCCATGCTCTGGATGTAAAGTAGGGGGACTTAGTGTCTTTTTTTCAGTAGACCTAAGGCTTTCTTGTTCAAAGGCTAAGATTGGCCTAGTTGTTGAGTTAGATTAGGACTAGCGTGCTCTAGGTTGTGGCTAGACCCAGGGCTTCCACGCTCTGGACGTAAAGTAGGACTAGGCGTTTCTTGTTTGAAGGGTAGAGAAGTGCTTTCGTGCCCTGGCCCAAACGTCGGTCTAGTGTTTTCTAGTTCGTATTCTAGATCATTTTCTGGGTCATGGGTGAACCTAGAATACTTTTGTTCTAGGTCAACAGAAGGGTTAAAACTGTCGTGCTCTAATCCGAATGTAGGCTTTCTTGTTGAACCCAAATCCTCTGCTTTATGCAAGTGCTGTTTTGCATTGGGTCTTGGCGTTGCCAAGGGCAAGTAGGTCAATCTTGAATGAGATTCCACTTCACTCTGACTTGCAGGAGGTTCTTCTGCAACATAAGGTGTCTGGGAAGGAAAGTGCTGGAAATACTGGAGTGTAAATCCGCTGGAAGGAGGATTACCAGGTAACTCCTGGAAAGATTGTGGTTGTGATAGGGTATATTCTGCAGAACTGCGTTGCTCTTGAGATACTGTGATAGGACTGCTCGGAGAGGCAGTAGTTTTGGGAGCTAAATCTGTCCAGAAGGATGAGGATATGGCGTATGTAGATGCTGAGGATGCTGTCCTTGGGGACTCTTGGGTATCCTGTGATAAGCCTGAGAATTGAGTCATTGGACTTTGACTGAAAATAGTAAACATATTGGTCGCAGATGTTGGTACTTGTGAAGAAGATTCAGCTGGTAAGAAGTGAGTGCTTTCGTCTGTGGTTCTCTGACTCATGATTGAGGAGGTGAAATTGTAATCGTTTTGCTCTTGCCTCCCAATCTTGTTGCTGGAATGCAGGTAACTTCTGTGAGGCATCTGAGCTTCTGGTTGCTGTACTTTGGTGAAAAGACGGTCTTCGAAGGCACTTGATGACAATGAACCCACTGAACTTTGACCTGAGTGCCCGCTTTCTTTAACGGAGCTCACCTCGGGACTTGTAGAGTCTTTGGGACCACTGGACCAAAATAGAGGACTCTTGTAACTAATGGAAGGTGGTGGCCAGATGCCAGCAGCAGTAGATTCATCAAATTTACTCTGATATTCAACTATAGCTTGAGGCTGCAGGGTACTACTGATGTTCCAAGTAGGGTATCCTGAGAGACTTGATTGCCCAGGTGCATATGGCTGGCTGGAAACTGGAAGCCCTTGAGTCTGACCATCTGGAATTTGGTGATGAGTATCCGTATTCTTCGTAAAGGCGGATAGAACTTCTCTGATTTTCTGAAGATTGTTCCTGTTGATGGAAGGTTGTAGAGCCACCTGAGGCGCTGGATTTGAGTAGGTGTGGGTGATGTCAAAGTGGGCGGGAGGAACTAGGTGCAACACTGTGGGTTGTGGGTGTGGGTCGGGATGTTCTTCATGGTCATCTGCTGCAGCCAGTCCATGCCTGGAAGACGAAAGCTGGATTATATAATAATGTCCTTTTAATGCCTTTTTGTAGTTGTATATTTCAAGTTTCATTAATATTAAACTAATAAAAGCATTTTTACTCTACTGTATATTCTGTAATGAACTTTATATTTAAATCTAATAACATGTTTCATGTTTTATATCTAACAGATAAAGAGTTTTATTACTTATAAAAAACCATTACTTTATAGATGTCAACTGTGGTATGTTTAATAATAATAATAAATTTATTATCATTATATTATTGTCATACCTCTAATTATAGCCATTGAACTATATATTTGAATCTAATAACATGTTTTATGTTTTATATTTCATATCTAACAGATAAAGGATTCAATTACTCACATAAAACCAGTATTTTATAGATGTCAACTGTGGTATAATAATAATAATAATAATAATAATAATAATAATAATAATAATAATAAATCTATTATTATTATTATCATTATTATTATACCTCTAGTTATAGCCATCGGAATCCCAAACAAATGTCCTTATCTATAACAAGAGAAAACATTTATGTTGACATGAAAAAGCTAATGAACATTATTATTATTTATTATTATTAGAGACGGTCTCCTTCATAAATACATATTGATAACTTTAGATACAGCCATTGGGAGCCAATGCGATCTCGTATTCCGGCGTATTTTGGACGAGAAAATGCTCAATTCAAGAAAGTAACTGGAGTAGGAGATCGTATAAGTCGACCCTTTGTCAAGCACAATAGAACGCGGCCGCAGGAATTCGTCTGCGGCTAATAAAACGCGCTCCAACCCCTTCTTCCTCTTCTTCTATCATCAACATCCCTTCGAAATTGGTCCGCATTACGAGCGGATAACGTAATATAGATCTAATTCACCCCGCCAAATGAGAAGAGCGAGAGAGAGAGAGAGAGAGAGAAAACCCCGCCTCCACTAAGTCAACACGGCCCTCAAGATACGCCATAATTCAGCCTCGCATAAAAGAGAGAGAGAGAGAGAGAGAGAGAGAGAGGCCATAAATCCTTTCGACTGAGGCCCAGCTGTCCGAAGGCGAGGGCCCGAGAAGAAGATGATGACGATCACTTACGGCGCCCCGAAGAACAACGCTCACTGTTGTTGTTGTTGTTGTACGTACTCTTCTTCTTCTTGAGGCTGAATGACTCCCGCGGGGTGGGGGGGGACTCCCCCTCGTTTTTTATTTGATTAGCAAGAGTGTGGTGGCTCTCTCTCTCTCTCTCTCTCTCTCTCTCTCTCTCTCTCGTTAACCGCCAGACCGATAATACAAGAGAGTAATCGACCAAGGTCTAAATCATTCGCTTCTCGATGAGATAAATCCCGCGTCAACTAGTAGTCAAATTTGGCGCGCAAGTTTCGCGCGTGTTTTGTGCTCTTCGGAATTTCATCATCATTAAAGCGCAGGAGCTAGCGAGCCCTTTGTAACAAACGACGTGTTACGGTGGAGGAGTAGCCTTAAGGAGCCTTTCTTATCGGGGTCTATGAGACTCCAGAGGCTGCTCTTGTGTAGCTCAGAAATGAAGAGAGGAGAGAGAGATAAGAATATTATTCCGCTCAAGGAGACTGGTGGAGATTGGGGCCGCGAGTTAAGTGTTTTAGAACGATTCTCTACCCAAATTGCCAGGTTGGCTTCGAAGTCAGGTGCGGATCGTATTTTCTTTCAGGTTCAAAGAGGTGCGTTCTTTTCCGAATCTTAAAGAGGTATTTGATCCGCCTTATAAAAAGCTGATTAGATTCTACTAAAGATACGAGGATGCGTTTGCGATTTGAGGCAATGATGCTAATATATGTATTGGATAGAGATGAAATTCAGTATTCATATTGTCATGAAGACGAAATATATCGATGATTATTGCGTACTATTCTTCATTTTTCAATCTTCTCTCTCTCTCTCTCTCTCTCTCTCTCTCTCTCTCTCTCTCTCTCTCTCTCTCTCTCTCTCTTCATCGGCTTTCTGTTTCTGTTATTTAAATCTAAAGAACAATATGATTTTATTCATATTGTCATGAAGACGAATTGTTTTAGGGATTATGGCAGCTTGATCTTTGTATTTCATTCTTCTCCGATTTCTATCTCTCTCCTCATCAAAATCATTCTATTTCTGTCATATACGCCTACAGAGAAAGCCGATTTTAAATACGTTTGTTGTCACGAAGACTATTTTGAAGATTACTGCATCTTAATCTTCACTTTTTTCAATCTCTTACCCGTCTTATCTCTCGCTTCATCATCATCTTTTTTCTGTTTACTTCTCTCAGAAATTGACGTTTACCCAACCTATTTTGAAGTCTGTAAGAGCGTCATCAACTTGAACACCGCCCCTCCCCCCCCTCTCTCTCCCCTTTTATCTGTAATCACCAGAGCAACTGAGACCGTGTAAATACCGTCGGGCCATCCAGATCCAATTTTAGACGCGTCCTTATCTCTATGATATCCGCTACGAACGGGACTTATTTCGTTGCAACACTGAAACAATAATATTGTTGCTCCCTTCTAGTCTAAGTGGCGCTGGGCTTTCTCTCTCTCTCTCTCTCTCCTCTCTCTCTCTCTCTCTCTCTTGCTGCTGTGGGGTTGTCGTGGGGTTTGAGGTTGATGAGGAGTGTGGGTTTAACTTTGGGGTTTGATTGGGGTTGTGTATTGAGGTTGATGATGGTTTGATTGGGGTTGCGTGTTGAGGTTGATGATGGTTTGATTGGGGTTGTGTGTTGAGGTTTGTCATTTGAGGTTGGTGTTTAAACAGGCTTTCTCTTGTTTGCTGTGGGGTTGTGGTTTGGAGGTTGAGGTGGTTGGGGTTGGAGGGAGAGTGGGGAAGGGGGTTAGGGTTAATCTTTAATATTTGATTGGGATTTGTTAATAGGGTTGGGAATTTTCCTTTGAGATTAAGTTGAAAATGACTTTTTTGTTTCGCTGTGGGGTTGTCGAGGGGTTGAGGTTGAGTGTGGAGGTTGAGGGCTGTAGATTTAACTTTGGGGTTGTGAGGAGTGCAGGTTATCACTGGGATGTTGAGGGTACAACCGTGACTGGACGAAAATCGAGTTGTGAGAAAGAATGAGTGAACATTTAGGTTATAGGTTTAGACAAAAGTTTTGTGTTGTAGGATAAATATACAAGAATCCAGGGTTGTGAGGAGTGTTGATTGTGACTGCTTTGTTGTGAGTGAGCGTGAATGAACTTTGATTACAACCGTGACAGGACGAGACCTGAGTTGTGAAAGAGAATTAGTGAATATTTTGGTTATAGATTTCGACATATGTTGTAGGATAAATATGGAAGAATCCAGGGTTGTGAAGAATGTAGTAGTGACTGAGAAGGGGATTGTAGTGGTGTTGTTGATTACAACCGTGACTAGATGAAGCTGATATTGTTAAAGGAAACGATGAATAAACATTGTTATAAATTTTGAGTGTTGTAGGATAAGGTTACAGGAATCCAGGGTTATGATAAATGTAAGTTGTGAATGAACCAACAAGACTCTCAGATTACTGTTGATGTTAGATCTTAGATGTGGAAAGCGCTGAATTATGGACGAGTGAACTTGAAGAGAAAGGTTTTATGGCTGCTGTAATGAATCGATCAGGATACGAGGTTCTAAGTGTTTAAGATCTCTGTCTGTGTTCATATATCTATTTTTTTAATATGAATTGTCGGTTTTATGTCTCTCTCTCTCTTCGCACATATCTGTTTAAAACACAGATGATTATATTCACATATAATTCAATGCACAGCAAGAACTCTCTCTCTCTCTCTCTCTCTCTCTCTCTCTCTCTCTCTCTCTCTCTCTCTCTCTCTGCATATTATATGTCTAATGATTATAATATTCAAACATAATTTAATACAGAGCACAAATTTCTCTCTCTCTCTCTCTCTCTCTCTCTCTCTCTCTCTCTCTCTCTCTCTCTCTCTCTCTCGCTAACTTAAAACAGCCAGGGGCTTCATATTCCTAATCTTGCTGAGTGGATTCAGAGAGAGAGAGAGAGAGAGAGAATGCAGGTGGCAGGGGCAGAAGTACTTCATCTGTGTCTTATGACCTTATAGAGATGGAACACGCCATGGGGTGATGATAAAGAGAGAGAGAGGGGGGGGGGAAGAGGAGGGTTGGTTTGGGTGGGGCTTGCGTTATGCACTTTGCAGATATGTCAATGCGTACACTAGATGCTTGAATGGGAAGAGAGAGAGAGAGAGAGAGAGAGAGAGAGAGAGAGAGAGCTAATTTGTCAATAAGAGTGGCAGAAATTAAAACAATTTGCTTGAATACAACAATAAAGAGGGTTATAGAAATATAAAGCCAATTCTATGGAGAGAGAGAGAGAGAGAGAGAGAGAGAGAGAGAGAGAGAAAGATATTTACACGTATTTACCAAAGTCATGGTACGAAGGTGTCGATTATACGTGTACCCTTTGGTGGTAAAGACGATCCATTCCACTTATGAATGGACGTTGTATTTTTTTCTTTCTTGCATAATAAACACTCCTCCTCTGGTTTACGTAACTGTTCTAGGTGTTAGTTCTCTCTCTCTCTCTCTCTCTCTCTCTCTCTCTCTCTCTCTCTCTGAAGTAAATTATCTGATATATTAACAGTTTGTCAGATATCAGTGCTGATGTGCTAACTCTCTCTCTCTCTCTCTCTCTCTCTCTCTCTCTCTCTCTCTCTCTCTCTCTCATATGCTACTAGAATACAACATTCAACAAATAAATCACCTGCCAACAAGAAAGGAATATCTTTAGACATAGATTTGTGAACGAGATGAATTATGTTAAAGAAATAATAGTTTATAATGCGAGTATTTCAGACCATAATGTCATAGAATTAACAGTCCATTCCAAAGCAAGTGAAAACAGAGATAAGCAAGAAATGAAAAAGTGGGAAGGATATGGAAAATACAACTTCTACAGTAAAAATATGAAATGGTCAAAAATAAATGAAGAAGTAAACAAAGATTGGGATAACATTTTCGTAAGTGATGATATAAGGGTAAATACGGAGATATTATATAAAATATTAGAGAAAATAGTGGATAAATATGTACCGAAGAAAACATCAGTCATCCATACCAAGAGACAGAAGGATCTTGTTCCAGAAAATCAGAAAGTGGAAAAAAGGTCTTGCAAAAGAAGAAAATGCATGGAAAGTTATAGAACTAAAAAGTAAGATAGAAAATGCAGAACAAAAGCTTATACAATAAAAAGAAAATGAAAAACGGGACTTGGAAGAAAAAACCCTAGTAAATAAGCAAAACCCCAAACTATTATACTCATACGCGAAAAAGATGAATAAAAGAAGAATAGAAATAGGCCCTCTAAGAATTGAAGGGAGATTAACGAATGAAAAAAAGGAAATTTGCAACATATTGGCAGAACGATGTAAGAGAGAATTCACTCCTAGAACAGATAATGAAGATAATGATATAGAAGTAAGGGACGAAAATAGTAAATATTTAGCTGACATAGATATTAATGAAGCTGATATTGTGCAGGCTATTAATGAAATTAAAAATGGAGCTGCAGCAGGGCCTGATGGAGTTCCTGCTATTTTGTTATAGAAAGTAGTTCATTCTATCGCAAAGCCACTTGTAATATTATTAAGACAAAGTGTAGATACAGGCATGATTTATGATGAGCACAAATTAGCATATATTACCCCTACATTCAAAAGTGGATCAAGACTAGAGGCAAGTAATTATAGGCCTGTGAGTCTAACATCACATATTATGAAAGTGTATGAAAGGGTAATGAAGAAAAATATTATGAAACATTTAATAAAAAATAATCTGTTTAATATAGGACAACATGGTTTCGTACCCGGTAAAAGTACACAAACCCAACTGTTAGTCCACCGTGAGAACATATACAAAAATATGAAAAGCGGAAATGAAACAGATGTGGTTTATCTAGACTTTGCAAAAGCTTTTGACAAGGTAGACCATAATATATTAGCGAAAAAAATTAGAAAACATAATATAGTGGATAAAGTAGGAAGATGGTTAAAAGAATTTTTACACAACAGAAAACAGATAGTTATGGTAAACGATGAGAAATCGGATGAAGTTAAGGTAATTTCCGGTGTGCCACAAGTACGGTGTTAGCTGCATTACTGTTTGTTATTATGATTGCAGACATAGACAGTAATGTTAAGGACTCGGTAGTGAGTAGTTTCGCCGATGACACAAGAATAAGTAGAGAAATTACTTGTGATGAAGATAGGAACACGCTACAAAGAGACCTTAACAAAGTATATGAATGGGCAGAGGTAAATAGGATGGTATTTAACTCTGATAAATTTGAATCAATAAATTATGGAGACAGAGAAGGAAAGCTATGTGCATATAGGGGACCTAATATCGAGGAACAATCACAAAATTAAGGAAGCAGTTAAAGACCTTGGTGTGATGATGAATAGGAACATGTTATGCAACGATCAAATAGCAATTCTATTGGCAAAATGTAAAGCAAAAATGGGAATGTTGTTACGGCACTTCAAAACAAGAAAAGCTGAACACATGATTATGCTTTATAAAACATATGTTCGTAGTCCACTTGAATATTGCAATATGATATGGTACCCACACTTATCAAAAGGATATTGCACAAATAGAGAGTGTACAAAGGTCCTTTACAGCTAGAATAGAAGAAGTTAAGGACCTTGACTACTGGGAAAGACTACAATCCTTAAAATTATATAGTCTAGAAAGGAGAAGAGAACGCTACATGATAATTCAGGCATGGAAACAGATAGAAGGAATAGCTGAAAACATCATGGAGCTAAAAATATCAGAAAGAGCAAGCAGAGGTAGATTAATAGTGCCCAAAACTATACCAGGAAAATAAGGAAAGCACACAGGACATTAATCCACTACGCACCAGCATCGATAATGCAGCGTCTATTCAATGTGTTGCCAGCTCATCTGAGGAATATAACAGGAGTGAGCGTAGATGTGTTCAAGATTAAGCTCGACAAATATCTAAACTGCATCCCAGACCATCCAAGATTGGAAGATGCAAAATATACCGGAAGATGTACTAGCAACTCTCTGGAAGACATTAGAGGTGCCTCACACTGAGGGACCTGGGGCAACCCGAACAAGATGTAAGGTAAGGTAAGGTCTCTCTCTCTCTCTGTCAGAAATAAAATCTGCCACATTAACAATTTGTTAAATACTTCTGCTGATGTGTATCTCTCTCTCTCTCTCTCTCTCTCTCTCTCTCTCTCTCTAGGGTCCCTTCCCTGTGGAGTAACCTACCACAAGATATCAAGGATGCTGCCTCTCTACAGTCTGTTAAGAATAATTTGAAGAAATGTCTGTTACATTAGTATTCACTTACTATGAATTTATTTTAATGCTGATTTTTCGTGATTTTACCTATATGTATATATACACATTGTAGAATAACCAGTGTTAATTGGAAATAAAGTTATTATTATTATTATCAATACATTACCAATTTGTCAATTTTTCTAATGCTTTTCCTTATAGTTTGACTCTCTCTCTCTCTCTCTCTCTCTCTCTCTCTCTCTCTCTCTCTCTCTCTCTCTCAGTCCAGTCGTTAACCAACTGTTTATATAGTTGAGGACCCGAGTGTATATAGTTACAGCTATCACTCCTATAATTAGGTAACACTTGATTTAATTATTTAATTTCCTGCTGTGACTTATAACCCATCAAATTGAAACCGTGAGGTCACGCCCTTTCAACCCTCAGTTCGTCTTCATATTTTCGCAATCTCGTTACGCGCGTAGACGAGCGCGCAACCACGCACATACGCATACATATGTATATATATACATATATGTTTCATAATATTGTATACATCTATATAGACATATACACGAACACACATGTATATATGTATATCTATATATATATATATATATATATATATATATATAGATGTATATACATATGTGTGCGTGTCTGTGTGTCTATCTATATACAGACAGACAGACAGACAGATTACAGGCTTCATAAGATATGATTTTGAATAGTGGACAGAAAAGGAAATCTGGAATTAAATGACGGTTTTCAATACGTGCTATTAGAGAAATAAGAATTTATGTATTTAAAAAAAAAAAGAGAACTTGTTTGAATATGTATACACACACACACACACACACACACACACACAGAGGCTCTATAATATAATCCTCTATAGGCATATTGACAGAGCGAGATAGGCTTACAACCAGTTCCAGAGAGAGAGAGAGAGAAAAAGAAATCCTTTATGACTTAATCTCTCGATACATAGACAGAGAGAGAGAGAGAGAGAGAGAGAGAGACTCTCAATAACATGACCTTTATATGGAAATTGACAGAGAGAGAGATAGATTTACAACAAGTTCAATAGAGAGAGAGAGAAGATCCTTTATGACTTAATCTCTCGATACGTAGACGAGAGAGAGAGAGAGAGAGAGAGAGAGAGAGAGAGAGAGAGAGAGAGATAAATGCAGAAACTTCCTTTGGCGCCAAAACACCAAATAACGCCTTGCAATAAAAGTCGAGATCTCACCACAGAAACGAAAATCCAATCAAAATATCAAGAAGAAGAAGAAGAACAAGAACAAGAAGAAGAAGAAGAAATTCAAAACATCACCAAAGATTCCTTTCTGTCTACATCACTCACTTAAGACTTATTGTTCTGGCATAAGTGAAGTTTCAAAGAGGAGCTTTCAGCTTGAATTGCCAAAGGTCGCACGATTGAGGGTGATCGAGGAAGGGCCAAGCAAGTCAGATGATTGCTAGGAGATTAGGGTCGGTGATTGATGATTGGGTCTTCAGATGTTGACTGGGAGGAGGAAGGGGGTTAGGGGGGGTGTTTGTTGTCAATACATAATTCGATCTCCTGGATGTACTCTGGTTTAATGGCCATCTTCTCATTTCTTAGTATCTGAATTTGGAACTGTCTTGGTTTGTGTTTTCCACAATGTTTATACGTAGTAGTTTCATTTTGTGGGTTGACCAGGAGGTAAAATAGTCAGTTTTTCCATCATCATCTTCTTGTACAGTATATAACTATGGAAGTCTTCTTGCTTGTGTGTTTCCAGCGTCTATAGCAGTTTCATTTCTTTCGTTTTCGGTTTTGACAACTAAGTAAAATAGTCAGTTTACGCTTACTCGGGGAGTAAGCCTACAAACTACTTTGTTGTTGTTGGGAGGGGGGTGGGGTTGGTAAGGAAAGCCCTTTGGAAAGCCTAAAAGGGTCTGAAAGAGATGTATCGCTTCGAGTTAGATACCAGAATTTAAGGATAGGATGTTTATGATTTATTTATTAGAATGAAAATGTAAAAAATGAATAATGTGCATGTTAAAAACAGCACAGAACAATAATTTCTAATTAAATATAGCTATTTTAAATTTCGTTGGTGAAACTACGTTCTACTTGACCATAGATTTTATCACGCGTCACCGGGATAGCTGGAGGTCGGATCACGCCTTGTTTCCTTAATTTTAACCGCCTAAAATACATATATGTGTGTGTGTGTGTGTGTGTGTGTATTGAACATGTACATACACATATCCTATATATATTATATGTTAAATGATATATATTATATATATATATAAGTTATATATATATATAATATATATATTTATATATTACTATATATGATAGTGAGTAAATAGTGACGGTTATATATATGATAGTTATATATAGTCACAACATATGTATATATATAATGTATGTAGTATAAACATATATATATAAATATATACAGCTATATATATATATATATATATATACACAACATATATATAATATATATTTATATATAAATATTATATATATATATATATATATTAAATATATATTAGAGATATATATATATAGTATATTATACACACACACACACACACACATATATATTATATATATATCTATATATATATGATATATAATATATCACATACATACACGTGTGTGTATGACATGTACCACACACATATCCATATGTATGTATATATATATATATATATATATATATATATATATATATATACATATATATATATATATATATATATATATATATATACAGAGAGAGAGAGAGAGAGAGAGAGAGAGAGAGAGAGAAGAGATGAACGTATGATGAAAGTTTGGACTGACAATTATTTATCACAATAATAAAAGATAAAAGTTAATCTTCCAATAGCAGGATTATTCCTGAGCCGTAGGATTACTCCTGCGAGAAACTGACAATTTGAAGAAAAGGGACAAACGAGAAGGAGTCGAGATAATAAGAAGACGAGATTCATTAAAACCGGAGGAATATTTCCTCGGCCAATAATAAAAGCGTATCGAAGTGCGCTTGCGCGGGAGTGGGGCGGTGACGCGCCGTGTACAAACAGCCCTCTCCAAAGAATTATGACGCGGGTAAACACGCGTCTTGACTTTCATTGCTTACGTGAGCGATGTCCTACGGTTTAGGTCGGTCCTGGGACGTCCTGATGATGGGCGCAGGGCGTGCGTCTGGTATCCTACGATGCAAGACTTGTTGGACTTTTATTGATATATTTTAAAGATGGAGACTTAAAGGGACATTACGTTTGACATGAATTAAACGCTCGCGTCTAAAACCAGCGGTAAAAAAACGCGCGTCCAGAAACGAAAACGCCCGAAAAACGCGAAGCGCAGCGGAAAAATAAATCACGCGTGGGAGGAAGGTTGCGGGTTGGGGGAGCGGGGTCGTCGCCATCCCCTACCCAAGCCAATATGAATGGCAGAAAGAAAAGCACATTGCGTGTTGAAGGCCCGATTGTGGGCACCGGGCAAATGATACGCGCGGGGCATATGATAGATAGAATGATGGTTTTTATTTTTCTTTTTTCTCGAGGAACGATAACAAGGCGATTTTCGAACCGCGGCCGCGCCAAGTGCAACGCAAACAACGCGCGTTTGTTGGAGATGGCGGAATATTAATGATGGAACTGATACCGCCAGACGATATCTGATATTAAGTTAATAGTTTGTTGACATTACCAGGCGTTAAGAGAGAGAGAGGGTTGGGGGGGGGAGAGGGGGGGGCGGTTGAAAAGGGGCAGATTATGACCAAAATGCCTGTGAATATTTAGATGAGGCGAACCAACTCGTGTATGACATACGACGGAAGAGAGAGAGAGAGAGACAAGACAGAGAGAGAGAGAGTACAATAACCTCCTCCCCCCCCCCTCTCTCTCTCTTTTCCCTGAAGGAAATTAAGAGATAAGATCGAAATACACCAGAACGAGAGAGAGAGAGAGAGAGAGAGAGAGAGAGAGAGAGAGAGAGAGAGAGAGAGAGAGGATGTGAACTGGAGAGAAAGTTACGGAGTTTCCATTTCATTCATGAAACGGAAATACTTCAGCCTCTCTTTCTCTCCATTCTTTGAATCTTCATCTCTCTCTCTCTCTCTCTCTCTCTCTCTCTCTCTCTCTCTCTCTCTCTCTCTCACAAAAATGAACGCTATAACTACATATTTTGACTAGAGAAAAAAAATGAACATCCAATATAACGAAAGAATATCTTTTGTGAGTGACGATTATGGAAATAATGAAAATAATGATAATGATAATGACGTGATGATGAAGGCTTTTGATAATGATGGAATAGCGGAGATAAAGAAGGGCTGGTGAAAAGGTCTGTTATTATTCTCGTTCATTTTGCCCGGATAATAACCTGCTGTTTATTTGGACGTCGGAAGAGAGAGAGAGAGAGAGAGAGAGAGAGAGAGAGAGGTGAAGATTAAAAGAATGGCGGCGAGAGAGAGAGAGAGAAAGAGAGAGAGAGAGAGTCGGATGGAAGAGAAAGAGGTAAGAGTTGAAGATTAAAAGAATGGTGGAGAGAGATGAGAGACGATGGAGAGAGAGAGAGAGAGAGAGAGAGAGAGAGAGGTCGGATAGGAAGAGAAAGAGGTAAGAGGTGAAGATTTAAAAGAATGGCTGGAGAGAGAGAGAGAGAGAGAGAGAGAGAGAGAGAGAGAGAGACGAGATACCGAGAAAGATTAATCAAACCTTCATCGCGTCAGAACATCTGGTGTATCCCCTCCCACCCCCTCTCTCTCCCTCTCCTCCCAACCTCCGCCGAGACTGTAAATAATTATGAAGGAAGTTATGTTGATAACACTATGATGATAAGTGTTGATGAGTCTGGCGCTGTTGATGAGACGGCTCGCATTTGTTTCAAAAATGCTGAAGAAGAAGAAGATAAAGAGTTGTAGGGAATTGGTCGAGTGATTCCGTGGGAATTGATAGATCTGGAATTGGGTCCAGTTAAACTGATTCCCATTTCATTCTCATGTCGATTTATCAATTAGATTGGAATTGGGTCCAGTTAAACAGATTCCTATTTCATTTTCATTATGATTTTTCAATTACAAGTCCATTGGAATAAAAATTATTTTGGTCTGTCAAGTTGTTTATCATCAGCTTTTAGGAATTGGTTGAATGATTCCGTGGGAATTGGCAATCTGGAATTGAAATTTGAGTGATTCCGTGGGAACTTGTAGATCTGGAATTGAGTCCAGTTAAACAGATTCAATTTCATTCTCCTTTTCATTTATTAGTTAGAAATCAATTGGAATAAAAGTGATTTAGCTTTGTCG
>NC_061103.1:36666367-36668867 GCF_015104395.2 Macrobrachium nipponense
ATTCTTTCCTTCGTTGAGTTTATCAGAGAAAATGGGAGTTTCCTCTACACCTTGAGATGCTGAGTCATTGAAAATTGGCGGTTCATCTCCTCCATAAGATGAACTATTTATCAAAACGTCTCTATTTTCATTTGCATCACGTGATCTCGAGTTCTTGATGGCTGTTGATATTGGCAACACAAACAGTGTTGCCATACACAAGTAAACGAGATTCCTTAGTGGGTAGATCATGGCATTGCTAGATAGAAGTACCTGGGAAAGAAATTTCAAATTAAAATAATTAATTGATGTAAATATTGCTTAATGGTTAATCATCATGCATGCAGGTTAAACCATAAGCTAAACTACTGGTGTTTGAAAATAAATTTACATATATATTGCAATATTATATAATATTATGCCTGTGAGTCGGCCAGAATTTTTTCTAAGTAATTACCAAATTTTAAAATTAATTTGTCATTTGATTATGCACACACATACATATAGTATATATTATATATTAATATGCATATATATGTATATATATAAAATATATATGTATATGTATAAACATTTATATATAATTTATAGATATGTATGTATACATGTGTATGTAGTATATTTCACGTGAATGTATATATATTAAATATACGTTTATCAGTTGGGTGTTTAAAAACTGGTTGTATAGGATCCATATGGTACTGTATCAAAAACATTAAGCACTATATGTACCATATGTTTGTGTTTTTATTTTGACAGCAGGACCATGAAAATACTGAAGTGGGGAATTTGACAAAAATCCGACCAGTTGTTATAATAACCTCTCTCTCTCTCTCTCTCTCTCTCTCTCTCTCTCTCTCTCTCTCTCTCTAAGTCAAGGTGAGTTAATTCGTTGAAATGAATAAAAGCTGAAAAATATATAAAGATACATAGTTGCAGAATGAATAAAGGTGCGGATTAATTTACCAATAAGTAACCGCGCATCTCTCTCTCTCTCTCTCTCTCTCTCTCTCTCTCTCTCTCTCTCTCTCTCTCTCTTTCTGTTTGGCGTGACGACTTATGGGGAAGATGTACGATTAGTGACTCAGCAATTATATAACCACGTTCCGGTGTAACCATACGGTAACCAGAACTATTTTGCGGTACTTTTCAGAAACAGCCTGAAGGAAGGTGAAGAAAAGTTCGATTTTATTGCCTTATAAATTTATCATTCTTTATTATATCAACTTCAGATTAACATTAATTTTATTTTATTAACTTGTAATTTTTTTGATGAGTAATAGAATAGAAGGAAAAGAAGTACAATTCTAGGAACGGAAGAAGAATCTGTTTGAAGAATCAAGAAAAGCGTCTTTAGAATTAAGGAAGAAAGCTCTTAGAATCAAAGGGGATAGCTTTGAAATATATGGACGAAAGCTTTTAAGAACCAAGGAAGAATCTTTCATGATTTATTGAAAAATTCGTTAAGAATCAAAGTAGAAAGTTCTAAGAATCAAGATAGAAAGTCTTAAGAATCAAGGAAGAATCTTTTATGAACCAAGGAAAAATACCCTAGGAATCAAAGAAGAAAGTTCTGAGAATCAAGATAGAAAGTTTGAAGAACAAGGAAGAAAGTCTTAAGAATCAAGGAAGAATCTTTTATGAGCCAAGAAAAAATACCTTAGGAATCAATGTAGAAAGTTCCAAGAATCAAGATAGAAAGTCTTAAGAATCAAGGAAGAAAGTCTTAAGAATCAAGGAAGAATCTCTTAGGAGCCAAGGAAAAATACCTTAAAAATCAAAGAAGAAAGTTCTAAGAATCAAGATCGAAAGTCTTAAGAATTAAGGAAGAATCTTTTATAAGGCAAGGAAAAATACCTTAAGAATCATATAAGAAATTTCCAAGAAGCTTCAGTCTTGATGCTTGGAATTTTCTACTTTGAAAATCAAGGTAGAAAGTTCTAAGAACCAAAGAAGAAAGCTTTGACAATCAAGGAAGAAAGTCTTAAGAATCAAGTAAGAAGTTTTCATAATCAAGGAAGAAAGTCTTCAGAATGAAGGCAGAAGTCTTAAGAATCAAGAAGGAAAGTCTTAAGAATCAGGGGAAAAATTTCAGAATCAAGGAAGAAAGTCTTTAAGAATCATGACAGAAAGTTCTGAGAACAAGGTAGAAAGTTCTAAGAATCAATGAAGAAAGTCCCAAGGAAGAACTCTCCGATATCGTTTTCTGACTATACTTAATTCAAGGTACAGAAAGAGAGAGAGAGAGAGAGAGAGAGAGAGAGAGAGAGAGAGAGAGAGAGAGGAGCTATGGAAGTCAACGCTGACTATCGATGACGTCACATCACTATGGGTCATGAAACCAGCTGCAAATTAGAGTGAAGGAAGCGTTAATGGTCAGCTCCGGTCATTGGTTGTTTGCGCATGTGCGTAGATAGACGGCTAGAGACGTCTGCATTTTTTTATAGGTTTGCATTTACCAAGACCCAGAGACACAGTTTGAGGAGTTGGAAAGTAGGTTATGTAAACTAAAGCTTATGAC
>NC_061103.1:36673867-36678867 GCF_015104395.2 Macrobrachium nipponense
AATAATATTTAGATTTATTCTCGTCAAATAAAACTGTTTTAGATATCACTAACACAAATAATTTTTTTTCATGTGACTTAATATTAATTAATATTATTTCTGATTATATGGAAAATACTGACACTTAATAATCAAGCATAGTATATAGCATAAACTTAAATATACTATAACTAAAGAATGGCCACGTGACTAGGGAATGTAACCTTGTCATTTAAAGTAACTAATTAGGTCACTTAGAACAATGCATACACGTAATTATAAGTACACTGGCATGTCCTTTAAAGCATGAATAAATGTAAGCAAACATACTTATGATAAATGAAAATAAGTAACAGTATTTAAAAATAAATAATATATATATATATATATATTATATATATATATGTGTGTGTGTGGTGTGTGTGTGTGTGTGTGTGTGTGTGTAACAATATTTAGAATAAATAAGTAGTATAAGTAACAATACTTATAATAAATAAGGTAACAATATTTATTATGATAAACAAAATAAGTACTAATATTCAGAATAAATAACTACGTGTAACAATATTAAGAATAAATCATTATAAGTAATAATATTTATAACAAATGAATAAAAGTCAAAATACTCATAAGTGTTGCTAAATGATATCAATAAACATACTAAACCTTTATTCAGTGAACACAGGTACACCCACCTGAAACACTCCCCCTTTCTGGGCGTCCCAGACACCCATTGCCCTGCCCCTTGGGCGTAGTCCCTGACGGACCCTTGGATACCCCAGATCACTGGGGACATCTTGCACACCAGGAGCTGCACGCAGGCCGTGTTGTCTCCTGTGGAAGCCACGAGTTTTTCGATGATGTGTCGTGGGAGGGAAGGGTCCTGGGCTTCCTTAAGCATGGCATCAAGTTGCTGGGAAAGGGAAAAATATTATTATTATTATTATTATTATTATTATTATTATTATTATTATTATTATTATTATTATTATTATTATTATTATTATTATTATTATTATTATTATTATTATTATTATTATTATATTATTATTATTATTATTATTATTATTATTATTTGTAAATATATATATATATATATATATATATATATATATATTATATATATATATATATATATATATATATTATTCTGGTTGTATTTAATATATATCCAGAGACTACAACGGGATTGTAGATGGTGATCTCCGCTACAAAATCGTTAATACAGTATTTTCTTATTATTATTACTGTATCTTCTCTAATGTCTATTATTATTATTATTATTATTATTGGAGAGAGAGAGAGAGAGAGAGAGAGAGAGAGAGAGAGAGAGAGAGAGAGAGATGTCTTGAAATACAGGTAGATTTCTTAAGGAGTTGCAAAGAATAAGATAAATCTAGAGAGATATACTAGGGGTTGGAAAATAAGATATTGGAGAGAGAGAGAGAGAGAGAGAGAGAGAGAGAGAGAGAGAGAGAGAGAGAGAGAGAATAAACTCACCCTAACTTCTTCATCATATTCACGAATAACTTTATAAATTAAGGCTTCATTATCATCTCATATAATGAAACCCACATCATATCACTGTTCCTTCAACTTTATATTCAATTTGATGTTAATTACGAAAGGCCCTGGGGTTATTAACTGCAAGATTCGTGGTTCAGGCATAACGCAAAATCATTTACCGTTTTGCATTCATCTGAAAAAGTCATTAACCGAGTGAGTCAGGGTAAATTAAGCTAACTGTGTCATTTTGCAATGTCATCAACCTTTTAGCAGCGAGCAATTAAAATCTTTTGACTGCTTGTAGTTGTGTTTAAGACCATGTAAATATATATGTATGTATGTATGTATTTATTTATAATCTCAAATGCTTCGAATATTGATTTAATCATTATTTAATAACGTTTCACCCTTATTTCGTGTATGCCATTATTTTTGTGTTAATAATATTACGATTTTATTAGCCTCATACGAAAATAAATATCCAAACTATTCGCATCTCTGGAGTCCGCTTATGCTAATTAGGTCATAGGAAATGCTCCCCCTGTTTGTGTGTATGTGTATGTGTTTCTGTGGTGATGGCGAAGAATTTACTGTTTGTGTACGCTTGTTCAGTTGTCTGTTTGTTTGTTGGGGGGCGGTAGAAGTAATTTGGGGAAGGGGGGTGGGGTGGGATGTGAAGGAAGGTCTTTTAGGACCTCTGAGGTGCAACATCTGCCGAAGGAACTCCCGTTACGTTCACCTTTCGAGCAGACACGGAACGTCATGCGAGACAGCTGTTAGCTGTTATGGCTCTTTCGGGCGAATGAACGCGTCCCCTAACCCACCCACCCAGGCAAGGTAATTTGTCTTACAAAAGATGATGATGAAAATGATGATCATAATGATTTTGATGATGATTTTGATGACTGGATGATCTCTCTCTCTCTCTCTCTCTCTCTCTCTCTCTCTCTCTCTCTCTCTCTCTCTCGTGATTTCGGAGTTTTCTTAGTTATTGTGATTCTAATAATTTTTTGTTTGTTATTTTTCAAACCTTTTTTTATTATTTACTTTGCGCCATCCTGCAAAACAGTCAAAATTCTAATAGTTAAGTATCTTTTCCACCCTCCTCTGTATTCCCAAAGTAACATTTTTAAAATAAAATATGAATTTCTGGTTAATATTTGTTTAATTACTAAGGAATCTTTTGTATTCATTTTTGGTAAATTACTGAGGAATTTTTAATTAATTTTGTTTTAATTACTAAGGAATCTTTTGTATTAATTTTGTTTTAATTACTAAGGAATCTTTTGTATTAATTTTTGGTAAATTACTAAGGAATTTTTTTTATTAATTTTGTTTTAATTACTGAGGAATTTTTTTATAAATTTCTGTTAAATTACTGAAGAATTTTTTTTTTTTGCTTTTGTTAAATTACTGAGGAATTTTTTTTAATTTTTGTTAAATTACTGAGGAATTTTTGATAAATTATTGTTAAATTACAGAGGAATTTTTATAAATTTTTCTTAATTTGCTGAGGAATTTTTGATTAATTTTTGTTAAATTACTGAGGAACTTTTTTATTAGTTTTTTGTTAAATTACTGAGGAATTTTTAAAATCCATTTTTGTTAAATTAATGAGAATTTTTTTTTTATTAATTTTTGTAAAATTAGTGAGGATTTTTTTTATTAATTTTTGTTAGCTTAACGAAGATTTTTTACAATTATTTTTTTTATTAAATTACTGAGGAATTGAATTGTTACCTTCTGAGGATTATTGGTCATAATCCAAGATAGGACAGATTCCCCATTTCCTCTCCTTTCTGGACCGTCTATCTCGTTGAGGCTTTCTCCAATGAGTGATGATGTTATCTGCAAGAAAAAGAAAATTTCTATTTGACCTCTGACCTCAAAGAAGGACCTTGGAAGTGGAAGTGTGGAAGTCAATGACCTCTGCCCTCTTGGAGTGACCTTGATCAATCACATTAAATGCTGAATGCCCAAACGTCCATAGAATAACTGCATTTGTTCTCATTGCAAAATAGACAATGTTCGAGACTTATTTAACATGCAAACATAACCCGGTGTTTCATGGTTTTTAGATTTTAAGCTCAAACTACTTTGTAAACATGACCATCATCTTGTTTGTTTGTGCGTTTATGCAGATGTTTGTGTATATGTTTGTTTTCTACGTGTATGTTTGTTTGGTAAATATTTTACAACTGATTTATTATCTTATGTTAGACTCGTCAGAATCAAACCCCGCTAGTTTCAAATCACCAACATCTGCTTGAAATGGGTTTGATAGCCTCTGTTGTCTGCCAGCTGTGATGTGGACTAGGATATCTTTTTTATTTTACTGTTTTTTTTATTGGTTGTCAATGCTGTAAAGTCACTGTGAAATTAGCCATATGTTCTTTCTCTATCTTTCCATACGACCTGACCATCTCAACTTTTTAACCACATCTGCAGACCTCCACATTTTCTATCCTTTTAATTCTTCTGATGCTACGCTGACATTTAACATCCACACTCTACTTCCATAAAGGAGAATGGGCTCAACAGGTCTTTCATACACTCTCAGTGTAGCCTTTTCATAATGTTTTTCATATATCCTGCCACTTATCCGGCTTAAGCTTCTCTGTGATATAACTTACCGCTCATCCTACTATCTGCCATATTTATGAATCAACCTCCTCGAATCTATTATTATTCAGACATACCTTACAAAGAGTGGTCAGCCTTGACTAATTCCTGGTGATTTCCATTCTACAACTCTCCCACCACTGTTACCATTTTATGTAACTAACAATTTTGAAGTTAATTGACACTAGTATATATATATATTATATATATATATATATATATATATATATATATATATATATATATATACCGCATATATATGAAATGTGTATGCAAATATAGTCTAAAATAAAAACTCACCATCTCAGCCAAGAAGATAAGGATGTTGAGTGCCATCAGTCCAATTTGAGACGGGTCAATACCCACCATCCTGAGTACCCCATCAACAATCCCCTCTCTTCTCATGATCTCGTTTTTCTAGGAGGTAGGGTGAGAAGGAGAAGAGGTAGGAAGAGGGATGGAGGAGGAGGAGGAGGAGGAGGAGGAGGAGGAGGAGAGGAGAGGAGGAGGGAGGAGGAAGATGATATTGTTGATTCTCCTTTCTTAGGCAACTGCTTGAGGTGATTCTTCACCAGCGAGGAAACTGATTCGAAAATGTCTTCTCCCACGATCTTTGCAACTTTCCCAGCCTCCGCCATGCCTTTGTTGACCTGTTTTTGAGGGATATAAGGGCACAGTTTAATAATAAGGCAATGAACAACAAGAAAAATAATGTTTCATTATCTGTTCGAGATAGTGTGAGAAATAGTTTACTGGTTGGCTGAATGGACGAGATAGAAAATGAACCCTTTCATATTCCAACAAGAGAGCTCCAGAGGAGCGTCCCTCAGATAAACCGTTGTCTGTGGGTTGCCCAGTTTATCCTAGAGGAAAGACACCAATTTTGTAGAATA